>NW_020955729.1:0-179513 GCF_003031625.1 Empidonax traillii | reverse complement strand
TATCCTAAGGCATGACTTCCAGGTCATTTGAAGTACCACTTGTTTTAGAGTGGTTACTGGGAAGCAAACTGTGTGGCAGTCCTGCAGATTGTTACACCTAGATGATACCACTGCATGCTCACAGCTTTGAACTGATATTTATGCAAAGTGCTTTGCAAGAAGTGTGAGACTGAAGGTAGGAAACACCACAAGAATCAGGAGTTGATTCAAAGTGAGGTAATTTCTCTTGGCACATGCCGAATGGGGATGATCTCATTGACAAGAATTTAAAGCTGTGCAGATTTGACTAGCTCCAGACATTTAGAAGAGCATCAGTATTACTTAACTATCGCAGGATTTGGGGTAGAAAGATTAATACCTCTATGGTTGCTGAAGTGTGGTATTTTCCAGAGAAGAAAAATACTCTGGTGACTCTGTCTTAGCCCATCTGTGTTTTATTCATTCTATATTTTGGACAGAGTTTGTGAGGGATGTTGACAAAGGATGTGAGGGAATGATATATTGCATTTTCTGGAGGAACAAAATCTTGCATCATTGACAAGATTTCCTGACAGTGGTTTAATCTTGATAACATTTTCACCACAGTTCATATAGGGAGAAGTTTGTGGCTGGGACAATTTATCTACTTCTGCAACTGCTCTTTAGACTAGGAGCTCTCAGAACAACTTGCCAAATGGCTAAAAAAGTGACACAGTCTTCCAGTAACACACAGACTTGCATATAATCATACTAACATTCTCACTCAAAACTTGTTGAGTAACCTAAGTGTAACCATTATTGTCAGCAAGATGACTCTAGCATGCCCTTGAGTGACTCAGAAATGATGCTACATAGGGGGAACTGGTGTGGAGGGGTGGAAACCATTCCCTGTAATTTAACCAAATGAAAATGGACTTGGTTCAGCTGGATTGAAATGTTTAAACAGTGACTGTCTTTCCAGGGTGGCACTTGAAGGGGTTCAGTAGAGGGTTACCAAGGTGTTAAAGGGCTTACAGCACATGTTCCCTGGGTAGAGATGTGGAGAAACTGGGCTTGCTTAGTCTAGTAAAGAGCGGACCAAGGGGAGGCATAGTAGCAACCTTCAAACACTTAAAGGGGAGGTACAAAGGTGAGGAAGCCCAACTGTTGTTAGTAGTGCCAGGGAGTGTAAAAACAGTCAAGGACCACAAATTGTGGTTTGGATGTTCATGGTGGATATTAGGGAAAAATTCTTCACTAAGAAGATAGTGAAAATCCTCACTGTGTCCATTGCTTCTTGTCTGTTCTTTGGACTTCACTGAGAAGAGTCTGGCTCCATCTTCTTTACTCTCTTCCTCCCTCAAATAATTATATGTAATGTTAAGAGCTTCTGTGAGCCTTCTGATCTCCAGGCCAAGTAGTTCCAGCTCTCTTAATCTCTCATTGTAGGAGAAATGCTTTGGTCTCTTACTCATCTTTATGGTGACCTGCACAGTGGCAATTTCAGTACATCAGTGTCTTGCTTGTACTGGGGAGCCCAGAACTGAACACAGCACTGCAGATGGGTCTCAGAGGGGCTGAGGAAAGGGGAAAGATCACCTGCCTTACCCAGATAGCAATGTTCTTCCTCATGCAGCTTAGGACTTCTGGTATTGGCAGGGATGTTCCTTTGGGTGGGACAGCAAACACAAAATTTAACTGCACTAACATTTTTGTCTATGAAAATATGTGAGATGACAGCAAGAAGACTCTTGCTCAAAATCCCCAAAACTAGCAGTCTTTGAAAAGGAATATTAAAAAGTATGTGCTACAAAGAACCATGTAGGGACTTGGAAAATTATGAAAGAATTTGGAAACTTATTTTGAAATGCTATCAAATCTAACCTGATTTTTAAAATAACAGCATAAGGAACTGCAGTGTTGACTGCTAAATAAAATACAGCTGAGTTGGGAATGGAAGTGGCAGGTGTCCTCTGTTCATATCATGAATGGGAGTTGCAGATGCACCTGGCAGGGAATGCTTGTCCCTTGTGGACTAAGGCCATTTGAGAACTGGGACACCAGACAGCATATTTGGTTTACTGTCATTTAATAAGCTTCTTTATCCAAGGGAATATGTCAGAAAGAGATCAGATAAGCAGACAAGTGCTGTATTCCCTGCTGAATGAATATGAAGTAAAGGACCAGCTGTTCTTAGTGAGTAACACTGTTAAAGTCAAACAAGATTCTTACTTGGCCTGGATTTTTCACACAAATTCTGATTCAAAGAAGTGGCGCTCAAGCTGCTTGAAACAATTGAATTCCCCTGGAGGATTTAAGTCAGTGCTGCCAAGTAACGGGAAGCTGAGGCAAATAAATACAGTGAAAAAACCCAGAGGCTCAAGATTGTTTGAGAGGACTGTTCAATCTAGTCCAACATGCATAAGAAAAAAAATTATATACTCCTTCTCTTGAATTATGAGAAATCAATAAAGCCACATGACACTCAAATTTTTTTTAACAGTGATACTTTTAGATATTGTTGAAAGTACAAGTAAAGACCACATGACTGCTTCAGTTAAAGTTTAATTAAATGAGTTGAAAACCAACTCCAAGTAGAGGAGAATAGCAGTATTTTATTTTCTCATTTACTGTAAAAAAATTACATTTTGGATTTCAAGTATATAATTTATAGACAAATGCAGAAAGTGCTTACATTCCTAATTGGTCAAACTAACACCTTTCACAGTATTCCTTTCTGATAATGCATCATGTTGCTTGGAATCAACACAGAAGAATTTGTTTCATACTGTATATTTATATTTATATTCTTTGTGTATAATCACATACTCTTTAAGTAATTCTTGCTCTTCCCATTGTGTTTGTCACTTTTGCTTACATAACATCTAAAATTTTACTGTTATCCCTTGAAGCAGCTCTGGTACTTCTCTCTGGTGTTTTGCTGATTTCAGCGTATTACTGCACACATGTCACTAGAGTATAGACCTGGCTGCCTTAAAATACTTATAATAATGAAACCACTGATAATAAAAATAACAATAATTTGTATACAGATTAATAAAAAAAAACCCCAAACCAACAGCCCTGCAGCAAGGCTGCAAAATGTAAAGGATACAGGAAAAGGAATGGACTCACAGGGGAAGGGTTACTGAGCAAAGAGAGAAAATTGGGCACGCAGGTTTTTTTACAGGAAACCATTTTGCCTAAATCTGATAAAGTAAAAGCAAATAGCAGTGGTATAGTTTCTCCTGTGGTGTATATGGGTATTCATTACCTCTAATTGTTAAAAAAGATAATATTTTTCAATATTTCTAAAAGAATCATTTGAAATTAAGATGCTTTGGAATGTGTCTTGTGAAAAATGTTTGGTGTGGCTTATTGTTCATCTCTATGGCTCTTGGAGAGATTTTGTGGTTGTCATGATTTAATCCCAGCCAGCAACCAAGTTACAGGCTGCAGCTTGCTCACTCGCCCTCAGTGGAATTGGGAAGAGAATCAGAAAGATGAAAGTAAGAAAACTAATGGGCTGAGATAAAGACATTTTAATAGGTAAAACAAAAGCTACTCTCCCAACAAAGCAAAACCACTTCAGATGGGCAGGCAGATGCTCAGCTATCTCCAGGAAAGCAGGGTTCCATCAAATGTAGCAGTGACTTGGGAAGACAAATGCCATCTCTCCAGACAACCCTCCTTCCTTCTTTTCCCCACTGCTTTATATGCTGAGCATGATGCCATATGGTCTGGAATACCTCTTTGGTCAGCTGGAGTCACTGTCCTGGCTCTGTCCCCTCCCAACTTCCTTTGCATCCCCAGACCACTCACAGGTGGGGTGGTGTGAAGAGCAGAAAAGGCCTTGGCTCTGTGTAAGCGCTGCTCTGCAAAAACATGTCTATTATCAACGCTGGTTGCGGTGCAAATCCAAAATACAGCCCCGTACCAGCCACTGTGAAGAAAATCAACTCTACCCCAGCCAACACCAGCACAGTGGTTTAGGAATGGTATTCTAATGCAACTGTATTTTCCATGTGAACTTATGAAGGCATGTGGTGAGACCACAAAATTGTCAAAATATTGTAGGATCCCTCCCACAACTGTGTTCTTTCTTAGGTCTTCTACCTCAGAAGTTTCTTACAAAATCTTTCTTCTTCCAATACCATATTTTAAAATCCTTACAATTTGTAAGGAATTTTTTGACACTACAGCTACTATGAAAATCTACATTTTTTTTTCCTGTCACCATAGTGTCTACGAAGCACATGGTGTTAGGTGAAATGCAAACACAAACACCTTCTCTGCAGGCCACAATGTAGGTTTCACATTTGAAACAGTAGGAGAGAGGTGATGCAAGCACATAGGGAGGAAGCTGAGCTGAGCACAGTTTTAGAAATGTGAGACGATGGTTTGGATGTCAGGCTGTAGTGATAACTGTCCAATGTGATCTCAACTGCTGGATGTCATTGTAATACCAACAGCTTCCTAATTTTAAAGAGGGATTTGAAAGAAGACAAGGAACTGGCTTTGTCAGAATTTATAAGTAATTTCTTGGTTACTAAGATGTCTTTGTGAAGTGGGCAGTTAGGAGAAATTCTTAAAAAGCTATGTTAAGGGTACTGAGGTACTTAAAAAAACCTCTGAGTTTGTCAGTAAGTATGGATTTGCTACAATCTAAACAAATGTGGAACAGAACCTACCAATAAATTTGAAATTACTTAAAAGCTTTAATCAAATAATACCATAGTTAATTTAAATAAGCAATATATGCTGCAAAGTTTTCTCCCATCAGATTTTGGGAAAATACTTTTTATGTGGAACTACTGCATTAATACATTTGTTATGGTTGACTGCTAAAGGAGTTGTTGCTCATATGCAAAGACTGACAACACAATTACAAATGTCTTCAATATGGAAATAATTGTGCTAATTAGAGCTTGTTAAGTTGGATATTTGGCCAGATTTGGAATTAATTTTCCACAATTTAAGTACTAATATTGATATTTTATACCAAGTATAAATTCTTAGAGCAAAAGTATTTTAAAATTCAAACAGTTTTCTTACTTACAAAGGAGAAGACCTTTTGTCCAAAACTAAATACTAGAATTCTAGTTTAAGATTCTGACTGTTCAAGAATACTATCCATGGCCAAAATGAAAATGTTCCTGTCATCCAGAAGTGCTACTTATTCTGTGTGACTAACTTCAGACTACAAACAAAACTGGGTAGCTGAAGTTAATTGTCAGAAATAATCCAAGAGATTATATCTAAAATGAGATCTTTCTTTGGACTTAATCCTGCTACCTGGGGCACTGGTCTACTCCAGAAGCAGAGCAGGGACTTGAAATAACTGGAGCAGGAAATAAGGCAGGACTGGAACAGAGAAAGGGAACTCAAGCAGAACAAGAAAAGCAGGCTCTAGCATGCTGCAAGGTCCAGAGAAAAACTGTAATCTTCCATCTAACAGCCATCCTGTCAGAAATGAGCTTTGCAGAAGACTCCATCACTGAGGGGGAGTGGTGGATGTATCAGAGGGTTGTGCTACCACTCAGAGTCACTTCAGCAGGCTGGAGAAATGGGCCAGCATGAGGTTCAACTAACTTCTGCACCTGGGAAGAAATGAACCTATGCACCAGAACAGGCTGGTGGCCAACCAGCTGGAAAGAAGCTTGGCAGTAAAGGTCTTGGAGGTTCTGGCAGACACCAAATGAAAATGAGCACCCTTGGAAAAAAGGACGTCAGTCCCCTGGGCTGCAGCGAGCAGTGAATTGGTAGCAAGCTGAGGGAAAAAGTTATCCTTCTTCTCTACTCATCAGTCTATATCTAGAGTGCTGAGTACAGTTCTGGGCTCTCCAGTATGAGTGAGACATGGATGCACTTGAATGAGTCCAGCAAAGGGTGCCAAAGACAAATAAAAGATTAGAATGTCTGACATACGAGAAAATGGACTGCGTAGCTTGGAGAAGTGAGGGCAGGGGGACATTTTGCCTACATGTATAAATACCAGGGAGTAAAGGAGAGACAGACATTTCTCAGGGACAGAACAAGAGGCAGTGGGCACAAATTGAAATGCAGGAAATTCCATTTAAACTTAAGTGAAATATTCTGGATTGGCTATTTTTGAGACTGCATTGATTGTGAAAAGGCCGAAATCAAACTCCACCCTAGTGGCTGTAGATGGTTTCGGGTACTGGACTTGAGAGTGCACTACCTTGAATATAGAGGTTTAGTGACAGCACAAGAGATTGATGAGAACTTTCACTCCATGTCAGAGGAAGTGTACTCAGAAATCTCCTTTCAGGTAATTTTTTGTTTTGTTATTGCCCTTACTTGCTGCTGCTTTTGAGAACACACGCAGGATCACTCTCGAGGAGAGAAGACAACGCAGAAAGAATCGCAGCTCGTCGATATCACCTGGGGAGTCTTTCTGCTGTACCTTCTGCAACCGGACTTGTCTATCTCTCATTGGCCTTTTTACCCATCAGTGCGCTTGTAGCAAGTGTGGGTAGAGCCCCTCTCAAATCTTCGTTCGCGAAGCCTAGCCATGATGATGATTGCCCTTACTTGAAGTCTACAGTAGAAGTCTGGTTTTCTGCTATTTTGCTACTCACTTTGGCACACTTGTTTTACTAGAGTTGTTGATCTAAGGTAACTTAGCATTAATGTTCCTCTGAGAATTCTGGTGCTGCCAATTCTACTTGAGATTATTTGTGAAAATAGAGGCAGTGAGAGTGTAGTGAAAGCTAAAACAGACACTGACATGGATTTAATCATGGCAGGCTACCAAATTAACTCCTGGCAATACCTTCACAAAAAGATAAGAGTCAAGCCAGAAGGTCTTTAAACTAATTGGTAAAAAAATTGCATATGTCTTTTCTCGTGTCAGAAACAATATCAGAAGATGAAGCAGTGTTAAGAAACTTATTCTGAGCATTCATAAAGAGCAGCAAAGCTAAGGAATCAAGGTTTTCTTGAAATGATTTATTATTATAGTTCCCTGATTTTCAATACAGATCTGTAACAATCCTGGCTTTGGCATAAACTACACCATGATTTTCCCTCCCCTCCCTTCCTAATCTGCTTCAGGTGACAACATCTTTTTGACTTCCTTAGTCAACAGTTCATGAAAAAAATAGAGACTTCAAAGACAGGAATTATACTCCTAAATATTATCAGGTGATCTAGAAGGGGTTAAGTGTTGTTATTCATCCTTTACTCTCACTTAATAAGTGCCCCTATGATTATAACCACTTTCTTCTTACTGCCTAAAACAACTATCTGGAACTTTGTGAATTCTGTTCTGCAACACATCTATCTGACTTTCAGATGTTGTGGTGCTTTGCCCGCCTAAGAAACCGAAGGAAGCTGATACTCTTAAGGATGCCTTAGTGTCTTTGAGGAATTTGCCTAAGTGACTGCTGTAACAGTATTTAATGAATGTTCTTTGATAAACTGGTGTGGTGAACTATAAATCTTTTATCTTTGTCTGTAAGAAGGTACTCCTTTTGGTTGAGTCATGACTAAATTTTTCCCAGTTCTACCAACTGCAACTTCTTGTAAATTTAGAGCTTTTGGCAAAACAAAAATCATCCTAATATGCCGTCCCAAAACATAACTTAGAAGGTAAAGTTAGAATAAAGTACTCTGAATAGATGTAATTTAGTATTCTTGGTGTTTTATAGTCTAGAGTGTTACTTAAATTTTAAAACTCACAAGGACTATTTTATGTTGACAGAAATTGGAAATCTTGGTTTTCATTACTTATCTTGACTATCTTGTTTAAAAGTAACTCAGAATATGTGTTTCTATATTATCTAAAAGTCACTGGTATAAAAATAGTTGAAGGGATTTATTATGTTTCAATAAAGGTGCTGGTAAAGTTATAAAAATAAATTATATAAATTTGTCCAATTTTGGTTTTATTCATACTGAGTTCTGCCCTATTATTACTGCTTTGCTGTCTTTGTATGTTCTTGCATAGTTAATTTGTATAAAACACACACAGCTATTTGTAACTCTAGAAAAAATGACAGGTCAGTCTTTTTTATAATGCCTTTGAAAGGAAGAGGAGTGTAACACATTAAATAGATGAGGAGAGCAAAGTAAAATGGTAATGAAATAAATTCACTGGGTAATATATTAATTTCAAATACAATTTCACACAGAATATTCAGATGTTGCGAAAATTCTCATAAATGAGTCAGATAGTGTATCAGTATTAACTGTATATACATACAATTGTAATTAAGGGCTAGGAATTACATAGGAGAAAAAGAAATACTCTTTTCCCATACAAGTCTTTCTTGCTGCTTAGTTATACTGTAGAGTCAGAAGTACTAAATGAAACTCTGAAGCTGTTTGGTATAGAGTGGTGCATGTGGTTTAGAATAAATGGGTCTCCATTGGAGCAGAGAAAGAAGTTGGCTTATATTTAAAATTAAATCAGTAATTTGAAAATGATTGGTAGTGGTACCTAATTCTACTGTTGTGGACTTGATTCAGCATCACATCTGCTTGATACCAGTGTTGTGTTACTGTTGCTGGAATTGTTCCTTATTTAGCATCACAACAGAACATGGCTTAGCCATATAGTGTTTCCTCTGTGGAAATTCTTCAGTAAATTATGGGACAATACAATTCATGTCTAAGATAATGGAATATTCAATACTGAAAGAAGTTTCTTCTGTGCTTCTTTAAATTTTCTATAAAAATATTCTTAGTTTAATTTTTGCCCTTGAATAGCAGCACTTTATGGTGTAATACACAGTTGGAATGTTAATCCATGTGCTACCAGACCCTTTTTCTGTTAGAAAGGCTTTCAGGGTTTCATGGTATGGACAAATCACAAAACTCTCCCATGAAATAGCTTTTCCCCTTATTGCCATGCTGTCCATTTCTACTTTCAGTAACAAATCTTGAATATTTTACTGGCCATTGTGGCCACGACAGTGTTGAGGTAATGTATGTGTGCTTGAATGTGTATTTACATACGTAGCCACACACATGCCCTCCTCCAGCTATCTAGCTATCTGTCTGAAACACATAAAGTTATATTTTGACTAAAGAAAAAAACCAACAGCAACTGCTTCCTGGATATTTTCTCTCCTCATTCCATTTGTTGGCTTTTCCACATGTGGCCAGCTGTTTCCCTGTGACAACCCTCCCTCTTCAGAAGAACATACTTTGGAAACTGTGAATTACTCTATTTCTGGGAAACAGCTTTTACTCGCCTCCTTCTATTCTTGACCACCTTCTGTAGCCTGGTGAGTAAGTCTTCAATGTCAGTGTGAGTTTTTTTGTTGTTCTTGTTGTTTAAGACTAAAAATAAACTGAAGAAATAATTTCCATTGTCCTAATTCATATGTTTTGTTTTATCTGTGAGAAAATGAAACGTGGGTAACTGTATTTTGAAAAAAAACCCTGCACAAAGTCTATCTCTAACAATACAAGGAAAAGCTCTAGGTGAGAAGAAACAAACAAATACCCAGTGTTGGGTCTATCTAGTTTGGGTTGTCTGAAAAGTTCTTTTTTTCTGCACCCCCAGTACTATTATTAAATTAGCTGTGATGTAAGAACATGGCCACATCCTAATATAGCCATAAGAACTTCCAGTTTGCAGCAGCCAAGCTTTCAGTTAAAGTGGTTTGAAAAGTCAGTAGTCCTTCCTTTCCAGAGGCTGGTTGTGATGGAACACGATCCTTTGCTAGTAGAGGGACATCTGATGGAACAAAGAGGCTGTACCACTATTTCAGCAACCCATTTCACACTGTAATAGCACATAGTTTTTGTAGGATTGAAGGCCTGATCAAAAGATCATTGTGGTCAAGGGAAAATATTTTTTCACTATCTTCAACAAACTTTGAATCTGGTCCTTTGTAAGAAGCTCTTACACCAAAAGCTCCAAAATGAAGGTTGGTGTCAGACTCAGTGCTTGCTTTCCTCTGAAGCTGAAACTAGACAATAAAGTAGCTGTTCACAGCACCTTGGTGACACTCAGCAGAGGCACCTGAGGTATAAGGCTGGTGTTTGTCTGGCTCCCTCTGAAGTTTGAAGTTCATGTTATGCTGCAATATCTCGCATTTGCTGTGCACTAAGAACAGGCATATATAAAGTTACCATAACTCAGCTGATGTTCCTAAACTATCAAATTGTAACAAGGCTTCAAGTCTGAGCATGAATACAAATACCACTCCCAGCAACAAATGGAAATAAAAATGTTGTATCAATTATGGTTTTTATAGCAGCAGTAAATCTGTTTTTAATTACTGAAATGGGTAAAGTTGTGTCCAACAAGAATAAAAACACAGTGAAAACATCTTATTTCCTTATAAACTAACAGGATGACATGAAACAGGTTTCCTGAAGTAATAAACACTTAGAATTAAGCACTGAAATCTCTGTAATTAATACTTCATAAGGGAGACTTAAACTTAATGTGAAGGAGGCAGCAAGGTAAAATAAGAAGTAAAGCAAACTAGTATTTTCAGAGATTATTTAATTTTATTGTTTCTACAATAGCTGTTTACTTCATAAATGCACTATGAACAGAAGTTCACCTATCTATCAGGTGCTGAAAAGAAAGGTGCCAGCATGTGAGCCAGCATACCCTGCTCATCAAAACTTTTGACAAATCCCAGAGCATTAAAGTGGGAGAGAGATTTCAGAATGATATCTTCCATGACGCTCACTTTATTTATCCAGACAAGATGTACAGAAGAATAAACCCCAACAACAATACTTCCCAGTTACTTCAGAGTATGCTTTTTCTCAAGTGAATGCCTGTTTCCTAAGCCAGCAGGCTGCCTGCGGTGAGTGGTGTCCTGAGGGAGCATTCCCAGAGCGGCTGTTGGTGGGAGAGGCAAGGCAGACTGGAGGAAAGCATCCTGAAGTAGGACCATGATGACTTCTTTCTTGGCTGTTTTTGACAGAATGTTGGGCAACTTCAGAAAAGTTTAATCACTGCCTTATGTCTCTGTTTCCCCTCTTTAACACAAAGACGTTCATCCTGATGTCTATGAAAATATTTTTAGATCATTAAGGACAAAAAATAGAGAAGGACAGTAACAACTGCGATATTTGGCAGGCTTGGGATGCGCTAAATTGTAAGCCTGAAACTTTATTAAGTCTGTAGCGCCAAAGTACAAGTGCCTCTGTTACTTGTATATACTCTTTCTACAGGTCTTGTCTCTCACATGTTCCTTGTTCCTACACAGATGTATTGCCGCTCAAGGTGTTCTGGGTTCTTATTTGTTTCAATTAATTCATGCTCTTTGCGGCAGCCAGACAGTAGCTATGCTGCTTCCTGACTGTGTAATATGTTATTAATGAATGAAGATTTAAACCCTTAATAAATGAGAAGGTACATTCTGTGTCTTGAGTCCTGAGGTCTCAACATGTGATAGATGTTTGACTCTCTTTTGTGGAGGTACAAATTAAAACGATGTTCAGCTCTCTTGCATGAACTTTTTTTGTTGTTGATTTATTAGAATGCAAAATAGCTTTACTTGGAAGCAGATTTTGTGTTATGTCTCCTGAGAATAGTGTATGACTTGGGTGGTGGCTTTGACAAAAGGCTGTTAGGGATTAGGGAGTACCTGATGATCTGCCACTTTCCAGCACACGTTAGAACAACCTTATAATTGTTTTCAGTATTAGCAGTCAGAGCTGGTCTCTTAAAAACTGTTCACTGCATGGAAATAATAGCCTGGATGGTGATAGCCATTCCTCCTCTTGGCCTTTCTTTGTGTTTCTCTGCTGAGACTATGGGAAGTAAAGGGAGAGAACTGAGTGCCAGTTCTATGAGGCTTCTCAACAATGAAGACCATTATGGGTTGCTTGAGGAATCAACAAATGTAATAATATTATGCATTTTGATTGGAATAGTAAATACTTTGGTCATAAATAAGCACTTTATGTCTGTATACAGTGAACTCTTCTCCGGCTGCATTTTAAGAGCTGTTGTTGTTTATACTTGACATTAATGTATTGGTAGTAGTAATTTATTAAAGCGTTATGTGTGCCTTTCTGTGACACCAAGGAGCCTCCACTCTGAAATAGGATTCTGCTGTACATTTACGGAGAACAAATGTGAATTCTGATAATGCTGAAAGAGGAGCTAAGCATCAGAAAAAACCAGTTATATAGTGGGAACCATTGATCTATGGAGAGAAAACAAGTAGACACTCGCTCTAAAGTCAGCATATCCAGAGACAGCTTTATAAATTTGTATTCAATCAGAGTAGGAGGGCTATGAATGAACAGCAGTGAACATTTCTGTAACTGACTTTAGGATAAAATAGGTTTAGTTTTTTTTCTTGTCTGATTTTTTTTCCTTTTATTTCCTTTCTGATTTTAGTTTAGACTTTGAAAATGTTGAGACTGAAAAGTTCTATTTGTATCATTTTACACTTTCTTCTGCTCTGGATATACTTTTAGATATACTGGATATAATTTTTTGTTTGTTTGTTTTGAGGGGTAGTTTGTTTATTTTGTTACATTGCTCTTTGTGTATAGCTTGTAAAAAAGAATAATATAAAAAATAATTAATTTAAAAAAGCAATGAGAAAAATGTTTGACCACTAGGTGGCAGTGAAGACACGCAAAATGCACAATCCTGCATTTGAATAGTAAACAGTTTATAAGAAAAGTCTAAATCACCTAAGCTTTAAGACCATTATTGTTAAAAAAATTACCAGTTGGGCTGCATGTTAAAGTAGCCTAAAACTCCAAAAGTTGTTTGAGTCACTGAAGTAACTCACTGCTTGATGAAAACCTTCTCTCTGCTTGATAAAACCTGCTGTTGGCCTGTGTGAACTGTGTGTAAGACAGGAAAAGAGTGGCTTTGCCTTGGTATATTCTCCTGATACTCAGAGAATAGATGACAGAGGGCTCGGTTGACTCTTCTAATTGAACTGGGAACATCCTAGGCACTGCTTATCCATCATTCCCAGTGCACATTCTGCATATCTAAATGGCCTTTCTTTTGCTCTTCTGATCCTGGCTCCGAGAGCCAAGGGGTCAGCCAAAATTTGATGTTTTCAGATTATGGTGAAATCTGTGTATGCTGTGCTGTCAGCTGTAGTCTGTGAGGTTGTTTGGTTCACTAGATGATGTGGGCACATCATCTATGCCTTTCCTCTGCTGTGCCTACAGGGTTGTTGCAGTTAAGTAACACATATGATAGTGCAGTCTTTTGCCCCAGAAAATGATTTTGTCTTAAAAATGTCTTTCCTTTATTATCCTTATTAGTTATGACTGTAGCTAAATAATCTAGTTGTGCTCTATAGAAAAGAATAATTAAACAGATAGCTTCTTCTCAAGTATTAGTACCCTAGGGCTTAGTTTCCTTTTCTGTTCTTAAATTGTTCCTCACTTGTACAGAAGTATAAAATTTGAAGCACACACACATGTATATTAATGCCGTTGCTGAAGCACTCAGATTTTGTGTCTCAGTTTAGCCCATTGGCAAGGTCAAATTCCTATAAATGTCTTTTGTTGGCTCTGAGTATTTTCTCCTGAACATTAGTAAAATGTATGATGGAAACTAGGGCAATTTATATATGAAAGTTAGTTTAATTTATCTGTATGGTTGCTTTTCACAACTTCTAATGCATGGGTCACTTGATCTATAAGACATCAACTGCTTGTCTTGGAAAAGAAAGTAGTTTAAAACTAGTTACAATATCCTTGTATATAAACAAGGAAGTAAGCAAATAAAATAGTGGGAAATATGAATTAAAACCTGTATATTCAAGATTTAGCCTAATTTTTATTTGTTTGGAAATTAGAAGGCATTGTGAGAATTCTCTTTCAACAAATCTGTGAGTAGTCCTCCATGTGAAAAGAGGTTAAATAACACTGGTAATCAGTACCCTACTGAATATGTGATCCAGCCAGTTTAAAAAACTGGGAAATTGTATCACTGTGTGATAAATTTCTTTGCAAGGGAACTGCAATGGCCATGCAGACCAGATTTCCTTGGCATCACATGATGTTCATCAGGTCCCACTATTTTCTAAACCTGTAATAAGCTGGAAGATAAACCTACAAATGCTGCAGTGTTCTAAGATGCTGTATTTTTAGAAACCAATGGATAATTTGTGTAGACTAATCCCATTAAAATTAGAAACAAATTAGCTTGACATTGAGGATGGGAAAATCAATCCTTATACTCCTGGGAGAAATCCTTTAATTTCACACCAGGAATTGGAAAATGCTTTTCCTGTATTCCCAGTTTTTGGTATATTTATATAAGAATTTTTTTTCTTCTTGCTACAATTCAAGACAACTGGGAGAAGCCACTTACATGTGACACATTAAATGTGTTTACTTGAACCATGTCTCTTTCTGAATAATAAATTTTTTGAATTTATTAAATGAAGATGCTACAGAGCTTCTGTGGCTTGGGTTTCTTGCTCTTCCAAGGACTCACAGCTGTAGTTTTCTTAGATTAGCTCAGTTTGGAATGTCTGTACAGTTTTAATGATAATTACAAATACTTAGTTAACTTGCCTAATTAAATTCTTTGAAAACTGTTGATGAACCTTGAACAGATGAAATGAAATCAAGGAGATGAAGACATCAGAAACATATAGTTAAATACTTGCAGAGACTGACACATGGAAATGCTGTTTTTTTAAAGTTCATGCTGAGGCACCTTTTGAGCTGTATAATTTTAATTCTTTTTTCATGTGTGTTAATCAGTCAGAGTAAGGGTGCCATAAAAACTTTCAAGTAGGGGACTACTGGGACTATTGGGGTGGCTAAATTCAGAGCTGGTTCAGAGTTAGTAAAGCTGCTTCCCCACTGGAATGGGTGCTGGAAATGCCCAGAGGTGGACTTAAGTGTGAGATGGCTGTGGTCTCCTTCGTTAGCTCTTTGCTAATGAAGTGCTTTGATGCGCTTTTCCCTCTGTGCTGTCTGGCAGGGAAAAAATTACAGCACAGTTGATTTGGCTTCCTGAAATGGTGCTTTTTATTGTGAATTTCCTGCAACTGCAGAGTTCTGTAGCCAGATGTGGCTCTAAGGAACCCTATGGCTGTCTCAGTGGCATTAATTTCACTCTCTCCCATGTCCTGTAGGATGAATAACGCTCTTGAAGTGGAGGAAGGATGTGCTGTGAGCATGTCCAGTTGAGGCTGGAAAGAGACAAAGTGGTTGGTTCTCCCCATCATGAGGAACTGAGTGCTGAAATGAGCTCAGATTCCTTTGTGGAATTAAGAAAACACCGTCATGTTCTTGCCAGCATCCTTGCAGCAAATGGGACTCATCCCTAGAGGAGGGTAAGCCCCTTGCTTTTTGCTTTCTGATTGGGTATAATCTTCCCTTGCTATCTGATCAAGACAGCTGGGGCCTTCTTTGACTTTTGATTCCTTTGCTGCCTCCTAAAAATGCAACCTACTTAAAGCATATATAGAAAGCTTTGGTAACCATTGGAAAATATAACTGGGTGCTGGGAATAAACAAAAAAAAAGGAAGACAAAATACCACGTTTTGGATAAGACACAGAATGTCATATTCTGAATTTATTCCAAGTGTAAGAAGTATTTTTTAAAACGTTGTTCCTCTTGTGTGTTACAATTAATGGTGCAGGAACCTGCTGCCTTCTGGAAGGCAGGCTGCAAGTGATAAACAATATTTCTAAAAAATAACCTTTCTAGTTATAACAATAAAATAATTATTTGTAAACAACAAAACGACCATCTTTATTCCCCAGCTGCCAAAAAACAGTGGGATGTAGCTTCTGGAGATTTTTTCTCAGAAATCTCAAGCAGTCTTTCAATTAAAAAAAATAAAAAAGTGTTTGCTTTTATTGCTATTGTTCCATATAAACTTGAAGTAATTCCTAAATTTTGGAGGAGGTCACTGGTGATCTGAAATTCTTCTCTTACATAGTGGATAGAGAAATCCAGGCATTTAGAAAGAGATTTATGTGAATGAAAACAGATAATTTTTTCACATTTGAATGGAGAGGGAAGGATTTTCTTGCAGAGAAAAAAATATATTAAGGCAGGAAAATTCATATAGACCATTTCAGAAAAGAAAAGCAATCTGTGATATTTTTAGAGCTTCTTCAAAGATAATTTATAGTATAAGCTGAAATGTCAAAAAGATACTGGTACTAGAATTTTAGTGAATTTCTTTTGGAACTGTTACCTAACTACGTATTACCCTTAATATTGCCCTTTTAGTTCCAAAAGTGAAAATTACAAATCTAAAGCATATTTCTTTAACTCCTATGCTACTGTCCTGATTTTCAGCATGTTACAGAACATAGAAAGTCCCTTTAAGATTAGTAATGGCCAGTCTTCGCGAACGAAGAACCGGGGAAGGTCTTTACACCCTCCAGCCTGCGCATTGGATTTTTTAGGTGAGACACAGTGGGCGTGGAACTGAGCCCACCCTTTAATCCTGAGGTTCATCTGCTGGGGCCAAGCACGCTTGGACGGTGGCAGCGAGGTCCTCAGGACGTAGATGGATTGCCTTACAGGGCTAACGAGCTCCATCTGCCCGGGGAGTGGCCCCGACTGGGAATCGAACCCGGGTCTCTGCAGTGACAGTGCAGCGCCTTTACCCCTAGACCACCAGGGGGTCCCCCCTTTAAGATTACAGCAATACTGAACTTTATATTAAAAGTTTGGTTAATATTTCAGATATGGCTTTCCTTAGAATATGTAAAACTTGGACTGGGAACAGAATTTTACCTACTGCCACATACACAATATCAGCATCAGCAATGCCAAGAATCAGCACTGCCTGCTGCTATGCTTAGCTGATAACATCCATTTGGCCAGCATGCCTGGATTTCCCTCTGTGAAAGCTGCAGTGCTGAGAGTTGACTAGAGGCATGCCTGGATCTAGTCCTGATAAGGAGCTCGACTGTGCTGTAAATTGTGCCTATGACTGGGAACTTGAAAGGACAGGGAATCTGTAAAGTAAATGTAGCTTTTATGAAATAGCTGGAGCCCCATCAGGAGGTGGCAACACTTATCAGTGTCTGCTAAAGCTTCAAACTGGGACATAGAGAATCTCTGGGTAATGGTTGATTTGAATAAATTTTGCATAATAACTCCTGTTATTGTCATTGTCCTATTATAATCTTTGTCTATAACTTCTGTAATGCAAAGGACTGATGGCTTAGCTTGTCCTGTTGTGTACAAAATACATCTCTTTTCAGGTTATCCTCCTTAGTTCATGCTGTTTATTTCCCTCTCAAGGTGTATAGTGAATGCTTTTTACTTTCCCCTGCAGACAGAAAAATATCTTCAATTAGATATTTATCTAAAGCTGCTATCAGCAGCAAACCCAAGCAGTCCTGCCCTACAGCCCCTTCTAATAACAGCAAGAGGTGCACATTAAACTCACAGTATGGTCACATTAGTTTCACAGCAACTTTTATACATTATCACAGGACAAAAATAAAATTAACAGCCAATAATGTTGTAACCAGGAAAGCAGCATATAGGAGGGATAAAGAAAGAACAATTTAGAGCTGCCAATTATGAACATTTAGTGATAACAAGATACCTTTTTTGCACAGCTTATCTTAGCTGGATCCCTCCTTGCCAACAGGAGCATCTAATTTTTTTCCCCAACATTTCATTTTTATTAACATTTAATTCTGGTTTAAGGTATTACTAAGCCCTTTTGTCCAACTTCTTATGTTCCTTCTTATACCACAGGTATAAGATTTCATGTTGAGAGCCTAAAGCAGACTTCACCTTTCTTCCTATTGAAAACGTTTTGCTTCTTACTCCTTGGGGGTGAAGGTAAAGAGCAAAATGAAACGAACATGCAACTTCTAAGTGGGAAATGATGTGTTCTTTTCAAGTGCATTTTTCTCAAAATATAAGCTGAGCTCTTGTTAGTTGTTAGACTAATATAAACCCAGCTCTTTCTAGTTTTCTGATGGTATCATTGATTTGTGAGTCTGAAATCTGCAAGGGTGTTGACATCTGCTGCTTTGAGACCGAAACACTCTGAATACTACTAATTGTTCGTTGCACTAAGGAGCCTTTTCTGTAATTAGGCCACATTTTTGGATGAGAAAATCAATTTTAAATTAAAGAACTGCACTAGGGAAAGGTGTAACTCAAAGGTTCTATCTAAAAGGAAATTGGAAAACTATACTAGCATTGTAGTGCTTTATCATGCAGTAGATCTGAAAAGCTTTTATTTATGCAATGCACTTCAGTACCTGAAGATGAACATTTTGCAGAGCATGGTGATTCCCTTTCATAAGGTTAGTTAAATTATTTTGGAGTTGGCTTGATTGATGTGCTGGTGATACCATTTAGAAACCATATGGTATGCATGAATGACAGGAAGAAGCAGACACAGGACAACTGAACAGTGATAGTCAAGGAATCTTGTTTGATGCACTTGAATGTTTTTCAATTGCAGAAATTGAAGAAGAAGTGTATTTATTACCATGAGAGTAAATGCCATTGGGACAGAGAGCACCCCTCATGACATCCTGAGGCCATGGTGACTCTGCTTCCTTTTTCCTCCTCTTCTTATGCTACCAAAGCAAGCAAGCAAGCTCAGACATAGAGCTGCCACTGGGCTAATCCCCTCTGTATAAACTAGAACAACCTGAGTCTACATTCTTTCACACCTCTTCTAGCCAATACCAACTCTACTTTTAACCCATATTCAATATTACTTTGCTTCTAGGTGGATATGAGATGCTTCTGATTCATGTCAGGTGAATATGTAAACTGAGTTAAGTATTAGGCTTGTAAGCTCATTAGTCAATACTCCATAGCTGTGTTCTGTCCCAAGATCTCCAGTGATCTTCTTTTCAACTGCTACCATTACTTAATCTGTCTTTGACTATGTCAACTGATGAGTTCACACCGGTACATTGAGACTTGTCCATTTAGGCTGAACTGCTTGAATCCTTGTCCACGTAGTCATGGACAGATGGACTGGTGATGCACAGACATATCAGTGTCCAATGCTCATAAGACGATCCCCTCGCAAGATCAGAGATACTGACCTTTCCAGGAATAGAAAATGTCTCACTCACATGTAGTCTACTTGATCTTCTGAGAAAAGAAAATATATTGATCATGTGAAGAGTTTGAAATTCGTCCTTTCAGTCAAAGCAAGTTGTTTGTTGGTTTGGGTCAGAAATATTTATGTATGTATAAGAAACTGGAGTGCAATATAAATACAGGCATATCTGTGCACGTGCAAGCATGAGACATTTACGTGATGTATCCTTTATATTTCCTGAGTATGGCAACCAGTAAATATAAATGAAAGCTTTTTGCTCCTTCTAAACTAAATGGAGAAAACACTCATTTCCTAGGCAGAGAAGAGGCATTGTTTCAATTTGTCTCATTGAGGGTGTTTTCAATCAATTTTGCAAATTTCCTGAAGCAAAATGAAAATAAAGACACTGGAAAGACTCTTCAGTGTCTCAGTTCAGTGTCTTCTCCTTTAACTAGTCAACCAAGGACTTTTTGTTAGAAACTATTATAGTACAGATTTCTATGAAGAATTCACATGGTATTATCTTAATATTTAACATACCTTTTGCATCTAAGCCTGTTTTAAATGTAATTTCATGTACTACATCCCATAAGACGAGTTGCAAAGGGATGTTAAAGGTGTTGTCATGTGAACTTGATACGTTCTCTTCAATCTGGTAGATACTTTTCTTACAGACAGATTATTTCTGCACAACTTGGATAAGTGAACTACACAGAATGTTGAATTTTACAGTTAGAATTCAGCATGTTGTTGATAAGTGCCTGAGATGTAGTAAAATTGTTACAGTAAATTAAAGAAATACCCCCATCGAATAGGTGCTACCCTTATTTGGGCATGGAAGGCAATCTACCAAGTTTTTACATAAAATGCCCTCACTGAATCTGCCCTGTGTGTTTTCTGTCTTAATTGCCCCATATTTCTTTCCCAACAATAAGTTTCTTCCATCCCTTTGATGCATAGAGAGGTAGCAATGGCTTCACTCGAACATGGATGCTTTCTTACCCAAAAGTTCCTGTCAGGAACTTTTATCTGCTTGCATCCCTGAGCTGTGCTAAGTCAGGCTTTTGGTAACAGACATAAATTACATTTTGTTGCGCTGCTCCAGCTGTGTGCTAAGGGGATTAATTTCAAGGCAATATATATGATTCTGTCTCACTATTCTCTGTGGCTTGTAAAATGGGAGGGCAGCTTTAATTTGCTCTGTGTGGGTTGGTAGGGAAGGATATTGACTCAGTTTCTTATCTATGTTCTGCATTTCTTTCCTCCCTGAAGTAATGTGATCCACAGCTTGGGTTATACAGTCTCTTTGTAGAGAAACATTGACCCAGATCTTCCATATGACTGAGTGTTGGTTTCAACCTCATCAGGACATAAAATGATAAAAATGTTTGTGAAGTTTAGGACTAGGCCTTATCTATGTGCTGGATCACTTGTCTTTGTGGTGTTTTGAACCTGGTCCCTCTGATGAAACCCATAGAAAGATGTTGTAATTTTTATCTGGAGTCCTCTCTAGTATAGCCATGGCCTGTAAGGGGAGCATTTTCAACACTTCAATGGAAAAATAGCACAGGAAGATCAGGAGTTGCCTGATACCTTGCTTAGTTGAACTGAGATCAAGCAAGATAGAGTGCCTCATTCCACCACTGCTGGCTTTTAGGTCTATAGGTGATTATGAGTAAACACTAAAGTAGTTTGCGGAATTTCTTTAATGCCAAAGAAATCTAGGCATTCACTCAGATAGTTTCAAGCCCAGGCGCATTTAATTTAATGTGCTGTTATTTTATTAGTGAAGCAGATGACTTCCAGCAGCTTGCTTATGTGTCTGCACTCAGCAGTTGTTGCTGTGATCAATTCGAACTTTCAGAATCAAATTCTGGTTGTTACTTTGCCTAATCCTGTTTCAAGGCTGCAAATATTTTTGCTCATTGCATTTTGCTATTTCAGTAAAATATGCCCTGACCAGGAATTGAAATTACAAGGAAACAAAAGCCTTGATCTTAGAGCTGCATCTCCCTCAAAGCCTTCACATAAATTAGAACATATGAGGATTGTGATAATTTAGTATGGAAAATTATACTTTCCAGTTTTCACAATTGGTTCTTTAGAGCTATACTTTTATTTACTCATGCACTAGCTGAACATCATGAATAAAACAGAAGTACAATCAGGTTAAGTACAAGTATATTGATGTGACATTATGAATGGGCCCAGTGCAAAAAAAATTCACAGTGTGTTTCCAGGTGGGTGGCAGTGGTGATATTCAGAATAGGATCAGAAAAGCACGACAAAGAGAAAGCTGTTCAGAAAATTGTGTACCTGTGGACAAATCCTGAAGAGGGAGTTAATAGGGCTGCCCTAGTTGAATACTTGGGTGAGCATGACTGAATATAAGATACAGGAAGAGACACAGGCTTATGAAGAAGTAGAATTGCTATGAATAGTTGAGTTTAGGGTCCAGGGAAGACTATTCATTAGGAGGGTAACTAGGTGTGAAGGATGGGAAACAGCCACAATGCCTGAGTGTTCTGTTACAGAGCAGGAGATCTTTACTTCTAGTGTATCATGAATGTTCTCCATAGAACAACAGAAACACACCAGAAATCCTAAGATTAGTCATATTGTTGGATGATTTATACTTTTTATGGTCTGTAATATTGAAAGGCTAGTAAAGTCACTAAAGTGTTAAAATATTTGTCTTGTGCCTTCTGTGGAAGAAAGAATATGTTAAAATTGCAACAGAAAGGTCTTAAACTGGAAATGGAGAGAGAAAAGAGGGAGTCATGATTCCAGGAAGTGCTTTGAATATCAAAGGCAAATCCTGAATATTGCATTTGCTTTGAAAGGACACTGATCAAGCTTTGAATGTTTCATTTGCATTAAAAAGGGACAAGAATACACAGTCTAAGAGAAATCATCTAGGATTGGAGGGAGTCAGCCAGCAGATGGAGTAATTTGATGAATTCTACACCCTTAGCTTCTGCAAAGAGAGTTTTTGGGTGATTATTATTTCTTGAGCAGCTAAGAAGAAACCATTTTTCTGCTAAAATTTAGGTATGCATTTTAAAATAAATTTACTATTTGCAATCCAGTTTACAAGTTTGTAATTAATTATGTGAACTTTATCTTTGTAAACTAGCTTTTATTGCACTTTAAGCTTTAATACTCATAAAGTATTATAGGGTAAGAGTGGGTGAAGCTGAGAATTTGGATATTTATAATCTCTTTGAATGTAAAAAGAATCTGTGTGAAGAAATTTCCTTAGGACAGTCTGCACACAAATGATGTTTTTAAGCAGGCTATTAAATACAGAAATCAGTCCAGTGAACAACCATTCTAAAGGCAGCAGGCCATGGAGGTATCTTACCATGAAGTGTGTGGAATGAGAAGGTTCCTTCAAGACTTTTTCATAGAATCAATTGGACTGAAGTAGACTCAAACTACAGTAGCTAATTTGTTTTTTATCCTCAAATATAACTGTCTGGGGATTTGGCCTGAAACCACGCCTAAGTCAAAGAGTTCAGTTTGACGGTAGTTTTCATCTTTTATTTTATAATTCCACCTCCCCTTCCCCTCAAAGCCTCTAATTCAGTCTCTTTGCAACTAAGGAACACAAACTTGGTGCAGTCTTTCTGTTATTTGTGGATATTCTCAAGAATTCCAAACATTCAAACATATAGCATTATTTGATAGATATGCAAAGATTTAGTGAAATTTCCTCCTGTGAACCTAGAATTTTTTAAAAAGAAAAATGTTAAAATTATATCAAGGAAGGGTGATGCTGGTGAAAACCCCAATGTTGAGTGAGTGCTAATACAAACAGTATTCAACTGACTAACTAGAATTAACTGTTATACCTGCCAAGCCTACATAAAGACATTTTGGTATGCAAAACCAGAATTTACTACAGTTACAACAATTAAGGAAGTTGAAGAACCTTCATTACAGAAGTGTAGAAGGTACCTGTAAATGGCACAAATTACTACTCAATTTATTTGATCTATCATGACACAAAGGCTCTTGCCAGAGCCCTTGGCTTGTAAGCTTAAAAAAGCCCCAACCTCTTACTACTCTAATTAGACATGTAAATCAGGTCAGATTTATTAAATTTTGGCAAGATATGGACAAATCATAAATATAAGTGTAACTGTGCTTGAAGGAATGTTTTGTAGCATTGCTGATAGGCACTAAAAAAAGATAGTTTTGGTTGGGATTTTTTTCCTAACCCTTGAAGGAAAGGGATTCAGTGTCCCTTTTAAGAGTCAGACTAAATTGTTGTATACTAAACCCTTGTTAGAGCAAATAATAGGTAATTAGATAACAGAATCTTTTTCATTAAAGGTGGAAAATCCTTGCTGGTCTTCCAGATCCTGCTGGCAGTGCTGGTAGGGACAACTCAGGGCAATACAGCTGTTATGTTCTGTGAGCTATATTATGCATGCAACAAATTAAGAAGAAGTTTTATGCAGATCTGCTGTTTCTAAAACCATGAAGACAGAGTTTCCAAATTATGAGAATGCATTGAGAACTGTGTACATAATATTTGTGCAAATGTTGCAGAAAATTCTTTACTACAGGATAGATTAAATACAACTTTGAGGTTTAGCAAATGGCATCGGAAAAGAAAGTATCTCAATGTGCTAGTTTTGGCTGGGGTTGAGTTTATTTTCTCCACCATAGCTGTGTTTTGTGGTATGGGGCTGTGTTTTGGATTTGTGGTAGAAACAGTGTTGATAATACAGAGATGTTTTTGCTATTACAAAGTGTCAAAGTCTTTTCTGCTCCTCAATCCACCCCACCAGCAAGTAGGTTGGGGATGCACAAAGAGTTTGGAGGGGACACAGCTGGGACAACTGACCCCAACTGACCCAAGGGATATCCCAGGCCATGTGTTGTCATTCTCAGCATATGAAGCTGTGGAAGACGAAAGAGGTGGGGAGGGGGGAGACAGGGAACTGATCACTGCTCAGCAATAGCGAAAATATCTCTGCATTAGCAACACTGTCTTCAAATCCAAAACACAGGTCCATGCTAGCTGTTATGAAGGAAGTTCACTCCAGTAAAACCAGCACACAAAATCAATGCCATTATTACACCAAACAGTGAGAACTGGTTTTAATGAAGGTATTTCCACTGAGATTCTCTGAGAAAAGAAAGATGGAAATTATTATATCTACTGAGATTAAGTAAGCCTCAGGGTGATTCCTACCTCAACAATTCTTTCAGAAAATCAAGAATACTCTTAAAAATGGGGAGTGCCTTCTAATTTTACCCTGATGGTATGTGGCTTCTAAAGCTGTAGTGGTATCATATTTATAATAAACCAGGCCATAAAATGTCTATTTTCTATCACAAATGAAATGCCTATATACTCGAGTACACCTCCAAAAATATCTCTCTGTTAGTAACTGAGGCCTGGATTCCATCTATCTTGAGCTATCAAGAACTCGAGGATGTACTTAAATAAGGCAATATGTTTAGATATATCACATCAGAATAAAGTTCCAAAATATTTATGCCATTGAAAGACTCAAATCCCCTCCTTCCTGAAAATGATACTAGATCTACAGACTGCCAGCTACACAGTGTTAGTTTCCACTGACACTCCAAAGTTCACACAGACAAGTAGTATAAAATTATAAAAAGATACTTATATGAAAATAAATTTATGTATGAAAATATATATATATATGGATAATTTGTAAACACATATATGCACATGCACCTGTATACAGAGACACATATAAAGTTATAAAATGTAACAAGAATTGGGAAGAAATATTTTGCTCACTTAGAATGAAAAAGAGCAACCTATGAGATAAAAGGAGCAATCTTTGACCATCATATCTATCTTATTCAGTTTTAATAGAAATAATCTTTTAATGCCTTGGCTATTTCAGGGGCTTTATAATATAAAAGCTGAAACACCTGACTGAGATTGAAGGTGTAGAGGAGGAAATACCATGTAGGTTTCTGTTCAAGCCCTGTCTTCCAAAGTTCTGGTGTGCTACCAGTATAATTCTAATACACTTGATGTTAACAAATGGTGTCTCTGTATAGCATGGAACATGCAGTTTACTGAGTTTTTGGTGGTTGTGAGATGTGAAAAGGAAGAATACTGAATGAACAATTGCTAAGGAATCTTAGTCCCTTTGAATTCATTAAATGGATTTTGTAGTTGGAGACTTAGACAAACACCTGGAGTTAAACCCAGATTTCTCCTTTCTTCATTTTTTTCCATTTTCTTCACTTTGTGTGGTTTTGTCTCTGACTTTATTTGCCCTGTTTTGTTTGTTTTAGTGTGTGTCATATTAATCAGTGCAGATGGACTACTGTGTTCTATGTTCAATATACAGGCGTCCAATCACTGAGAGAATATTTTCATCTGTTCTCATGTTTAATGCTTTTTTCTTGTGTTGACACAATTTGTTTGGTTTGATTAAAAAAACAAAGATAAAAACAGAGGAAGGCTGAAAATGTTTAATAAATAATAACTGGGTATGTTGACAATTTTTTGACATGGGAAGAAAAACATAAAGAATTTTAAATAAAATAGAACACCAGCAGGACATGAATGCAATAGTTTTTGAAATATACCACAAACACTTTATTCATTACATTAAAAAAATGGTTTGGTGAACAGCCAAATGATGCTAAAGGTATTTTTTTTGCTAACAGATTCACAAAGGACTCTGTTAATAAAATAGAAATTGAATCTTTATCCCACAAAGTTTGCAAGCAATTTTACAGACGCAATTCAGTAGTATTTTTTAAGAGGAAATACTGAGAAAGCAGAGGACTTGCTGGTAAGTTCTAACTGAGTCTAAGAACTAGAGGAGCCTGAAATGTCTGAATTTTTAACATGTAAGTTTCCTGATACCCAGTTTGTGTAAGCCTTTTTCTCCTTGAAATATAAATACTTCCTTTTTATATGGAAGGACTTAACCTGTTGTCCTTATGAAGCTAAAATTCCTATTTTTGGACATAGTGACCATTAGATAACATGGGTGCCGTATGTTCTGCAAGCTTACATGAATTAAGACAGCAGCAATCCAAAGATAAGTCTCTGCATCTTCATATCTTAAACCAGAAATTGATTTGAAGGGTATGTTTTGAATTCTGAATTTAACCATCATTCATCTGTAGGCAAAAACCTGTCCTAATTTCCTAATTAAATTCCTAAATATTTTTTTTCCATTTATTCCAGTGTATTTGTTGCATTTTGTCCACATTAATTATTCTTTTCTCTGGTGTTTATCCTTCTAATGTAGAGACCCATCTTATTCACTCTTCACTTTCATTTTGCTAAGATAAACAAGCTAAATCCTTGTAGTGTTCTCTAGCAGCACTTTTTTCTCTAGCCTCCAAATCGTTCCAGGTTCCTTCCAGTTTGAGTTCATATTTGTTGAAAAGAAACATGCCCACCTAGATAAGTCCTCAGTCACATCTGGTAAAATAGCAGTAATTTTCCATATTCCCCCAGGAATGCTGATCTGTTTGATATAACCTGGGATCATGTCTCTACTTTCCAGGAAGGCATTGCAGCATTAGGGAAATCCTGTCTAAAACTGACCAACAGTTCAAGACACCCTTGTTTTTCCTTCCTTGTTAGTATTTCCCTGCCAATGAGCTCCCAAGTTATGGCTTGTGAGATACTTGTGATGCCCTGATTGTGGGTTTACCTTCTCCTATATAAATTCTGTTTGTTTCCTGGTGTATAATTTCTCCTGTGCAAGTTGCCAGTCATCCAACTATATAATTTTTTCAGTTATTGTACTGCAAATATGACCATGTGGTCATTCATGGTGACTGTTTAATGAGGAACTCCGCTACAACAACTGTTCTTTTCAAAACAACTCACTGTTTTATTTTTGATCAGTTTCTTCCCTACCTTTAGTTCTTATAGTTAATTCCCTCTCTTCATTTTACCTAGTGATGTCTTGTGTTGTGAACATAGGAAAATTTGTTGGAGACAACTTAATCTTAAAAACCATCTCAGATTCCTTCCAGTGATCTTATCGAAGAGGGGGTCTAGCATGATTCATCTTTAGTAAAATCATGAAGGATTTTTATATAATTTTAAATTTAGTTTCGTGTCCTAATTTTTAAGGTTATCAGGCCAATAATATTATTGAGTTGTTGGATAATCATTTTTCTTGCCTGTAGTTACAAGTTTTGTATTTGCTGTTGTGTGGCTGTATGGAACTGCCCCATTTTGATTTATTAAACAACCTCTTCAATCTTTGCCTTGGATTTCATGGCATCCTCTTGAATATACACATTACACAGTTGTCATTGTCCAACCCTGCTGGTAATCCAGGAGTGTCTTTTCTTTCAGTCATTAAAGTCAAAATGAATGTTAGATTCCTCATTCCAGATCTTCTCCAAAATAAAAAAATGGAATAAGAAGAACCCACAAACCCCTCTCCATTTGAAACAGTGGAGATATGGTGGAGATAACCAGTGGACAGACTCAAAGAGGAAAAAGGAATATGAATATAGTAATGTATCAGACAGTACAAGCTGTAGCCCGAGGAGAAGGAATATGGTGAATATGTATAGAATCTCTCTGGTTGTGGACCCACAAACCACCTTGATTTCTGTATGGTTGTCATTACTGCTTATCTAGAGGATTATCTGGTCTTTGTCCCAGTGTGGTCCATGGACATTACACAGCTTGGATCCTATGCTCCTTGTTCTCAGGATTTCATTCAAAATCAAGGTGGTCACACTAGCCTGCCTTAGGCTTCACTCCAAAATGATTTCATTTTTTGTTTAAAATTTATGACAAGTGTTCCATTGTTGTAGGTTTTAGAGGTTTTTTTCTTCTCTTTCATGGAGTAAAATAGGACCAGGCAAAAAAGGATTCTGAGGCTCTCTTTGCTTTTGGAGTGTTCATATTAAAAAATTTATGTTTTCAGATTTACTTACTGGATTATAAAAACACTAGAGAAACCATGACAATACCTCTGAAAGCTTTCTGGATTCTACTTGAACAGACTTTCAATTAAATATTGTTACAAATACGTTTCCTCTTCATGTGTCAGTCAGTAACTTTCAGCCTCTCCCTCTCACCATCTGCTGTCTGCTGAGATCTCTAGTTCCCAGGCCATTTAAGTTCTCTCTTCTCAAGGTACTGTCTTTAAGCTTCCTTGCCCACTTCAAGATCAAGAAATGATCCGGTATCCCAAATTCTGTACTGTTACAGTAACTGCTACATGCCTTTCTGTATGCTCTCAGTCTTCCATGCATACAGTTGCTCATTGGTTTTTGTCTCACTGGAGTGCTAGAAACAGAAATTCAAACCTCACTGGGAACATGCTGAGTTTGTTCCACTATGTATAATCTGTTCTTGGAGATGGGTATAACAACAGACACTGTGCATTTAAAGTCCAAAAATCAGATAACGTGGCTCTTGTGGTTATACTTAAGCTATGCACATCCACAACCATCTACTGCGTATTGATTTGCTCTCTTTGTACAGTCCTGGGAACAGAACTGGAATAAAATCTTGGTTTTATGGCCAATGAATGAGGCCTTATCTTATTCAGATATGTGGAACACTGTGGGCGCAGTCACATTGTAGACCTCAAACATAACAGAATTTGGCCTACAGCATCCATCTCTGCTGTGTGCCATGCTTCTCTCTGAAAAGTTAATTTAATAATAGTGGGACACTAACACATAATTAGTGCAGTGGAGCAACGAACAACAGTGTGGGAATGCTGATACAAAGGTCTCTTTTCCTGCCAGAGTTCAAAGTCTGCTTTTTGTTTTATTTTTCCTCCTGCAATGTAACAGCCTGTCTTTGATATGTTCATAGATCAAAGGTATTTTCTCCCATGACTGGAGACATGATTTGCTCACGTACTATTTCAAAACACAGTGAGCTCAGTTGTACCATGATAGTAATCTCTGTGTACTAAATCTGGGCTGCCCTTTTCTACATTTGACTTCTAAGTCCTTAGCTAGTTTCTGTGTTTGACTCTGCATGTTTGAAGGTCCCCACTGCTCTGGAAAAATGTCTGTCATGGCAAAAAAAAGCAAGTGAGCAGATTTTTGTGGTGGCCATCTGAGGTTTGTAGCCTTTAGAAATCAAAAGCAAAAGTAATCAAGATCAATCAACCTTCATGCCACTAGAAATCAGTTTTGTAGTACTGTCATGTACCTTGTAGCTCTTTGGTAGCAAGACTTAAAAAAGCTTCTAGTTAAGCAGGAATCAAACTTTTAATCTAGATCATGGATAAATAAAAGATATCTTGTATAAAATAATAAACTCAATATCTTTAACAAGGCTTTCAATTTTCATGAAAGAGATAGGGATGGATAGATGAAACTGAGTCTTGGACAAGGTTTCAAATCTAAATGATGAATATATTGCTAATGAGACTAAGTGATTAGAAAGACATCAACAAATGGTGAACAGGGAGAACAGAAGGGGGGAAGTACTAAGGAAAGGAAGTTAGAAAAGAGAAAAACTCAAAAAGAGAAAGGAGTTAATTATAAGTACGTTGCCAAAGGATGTCTGAAACGAGGAAGAAAGTTTAATTATGGTTGCATAAAACTAGGCTACCCCTAAGAGTTACGTTAAAGAAAATAGAGGTTATAAAGGGAATGTGTCATGTCATTTACTCACAGAGATAGTCACAGATTTGAAACTTATTGATGAGAGAGCAGAGTAAACCAGTTTCTTCACATCAGGGAGAACTGGCATTATTTGGGAAAATTTTCCAGTATCTTGTACTAAGTAGGACATATGGATTGTAAGTAAGAAGAAAATTGTAGGGAAGATGTAGGCCTAATAGAATCATAGCAAATAATAGCATAAAATTGTTATAGCATTTTATATCCTTCAATTGTCATATGAAATTTATGCTAGAACATAAGTATAGGGTTTTCAAAAAGGTAAAGGATCATTACATTGAAATTGGATGAGAAAATTGAAATTAAAATCTTAAAGAAGATTCACAAATATACTCAGTTATGGCAGAAACCGAAGAAGTTATGAAACCCGGCGAGCGATAATCTATAGTGCCCTGTGGTCTTATCGTGGATGTATCAAAATAGCATTGCTTTCATAAGAAATCAAGGTTTGTCAGTCTATGAGGCTTTTAGAGATGGACACCAGTGAGCACCCTTAGAATGCTGAACAAGCAACCTGTATAAGCACATGAATAACACACACATGGAATTTCATTTTTTCAGATTCTGCCTCACGTCAAATAATACTTTTTGGTCTGTGTGACAAATAACTTGATTCCTGTACAGATACAGAAATCCCTGTAGTCTTTCCTTGTGCTGTTTTGGGTGTGAAAAGATTCAAGTAAAAGTTAAGTTGAACACATTAATTGTGTGCTAGGTTCAGAAAATTACCACGTTCTGTTCATTCATTAAATAGCTTAAAAGAAATGTCCTTGGATTGAAGTATGCTCTTGCAAGATCAAAACAAGTGTTGTTTTTTTATCTTATCTTTTAAAATGAAATCTTCATAATTCAAGTGAGTTGATATAGATATATCTTGTGCCACTCTGTTGCTAAAAACATATAGTTAAGTGGAGATAATTCTAATGTCAGTTCAGTGGGTTGCCTACCTCTCTTCAGCTTTCAGTTTCAAGCCAGCTCCCATCAGTATTACATGAATACATCCATGTGAAGGGAGGTGTGAGTTGTGACATCCAGTGCTTACAAGCTGCAAAGTCAGATGCTGGAATGGAATTCAAGAACCTCTTAAGGTTTTCAGTTTGCTTCCATAGGAAATGAGGGCTGTCACAGCCCTGGGTTTAAACACAGCACGTGTGGGAGTTGTTGGAGAGAGTTGGTACAAAACACTAGAGCAAGCCACAGATGAAATTTTCTCATGTTGGGTCTCTCTCTGAAACTGCTGTTCAGAAACAGTCTGTTTTCAAGGCTCACACACAGGTGTGTTCAAGGCTGCACAGGTGTGTACAGTAAACTGTATCACTCTTATCTTTAAAATAGACACTGGATGTGCTTTTATATTCACTCCATCCAGAGAATGTTCTGAATTTCTTCAGAACACTTCAAAGTATCTCTGTAAGACATAGCCAGATTCATATTGTACCCTAGTTTCCTGTTCTTGGGGTAATTTTCAATTTAGATGAGAAAGGCAAAGCAAATAAATCTTCAGAGAAAGAGATGCATTTCCAGCTGTCCACAGTGTTACTGACAAAGCATAATAATGGCCACTGAAGAATCTAGAATCAAGAATATGGTAATAATTGCATAATTGCATATACAACAGGTGTAAATTAAGTAAGTAGATAAATGAAGCCTGAAATAAACAACTCTATAGGGAGCACAATTAATATAACAGATGATAGATATATAGAAGAACTGTTCATGGCACAAACACAAGAAAAGCTTCTGCAGGGAAAATGTGTTTTATAGTTCTCTCCTAAGATGTTCAAAAATGTTTGGGCGTAGCTACCTCTCCAGGTTCAAAGGAATTATTTGAAGTGCTGCTTGTAAAGTTGAAATGTTATTGAATAGCTGTCTATCAAACAGTGCTGAGCTTCATCAAATATTGTATATGGCCGTAATCTGGATAGAAAATGAAAGGAAGAATCAGCCCATTAAGAGTTTGCACTAGCAAATGCTGATTGGTCATTTAAAATGATTAATCAAAACAATAACATAGGAAAGCAATCAAAACTCCAGAAAGGCTATGAGAAGAAAGACAAGTTTTTAAGTGTCACAATTCTATACAGGACACTGGAGTAAACTACCCTGTAGGATCTGGGAATCAATGGCATAGAGGCAGAAGTGGGTGCACATTGAGCTCCAAAGACTGTATTCAGCTGATATTTGTTTTTCATGTAAACAGCTCAGAAAAATGACGTGGTAAATGCCTTTCATAGGGAAATTTATTTTCATAACTGCACTCCGAGTGCAGTAACCAGAACTTTTGTGACATCCTTCAATTTGTTTTCATACTTCCTTCATAATGTCCATTTCTTTATTGGCCCTATTTCTTCTTTATATGTTCTCAGTTGTTCTTTCCTTCCATTTTTCCTTCTGTTATAGAACAGTGTGAACAGTTTTCAGTGTAAAAGCTCTATGTCATGCCTCTTCCAAGGAACTCTCTATGTTCCAGCTGGATTTAACATGACCAGCGAATATTTTTTGCAACATATATTATTACCTCACTTCCTTTTAATCCAGTTTATAGCCATTTTGTGTTCAGTAAAAAGGGTCAGAATTTGAGAAATAGTACAGCATAAACTTTTATCACTGAATACTGCCATTTTAGCAGTTGTTTCTGCACAGCCAGTTTGTATTAAAGATTGAAACTGCAGCTTCACTGGACTTGACATATTTAGGAGGAAGGTAATATTCTCTGAATTCAGACTTCTTTTTTGTGTATTTAAAGCAGAAACTCATTTAGAGGCACATATTGATAATCTTGAGAAATCCTGTATAGTATTTGTTAATACTGCCAATAGTATTGGAAGATTATTGCAGGGAGGTCTCCTTTTACAGCCATTGAGCAGGTTCTCAATCAGTGTTTTGTTCAAAGTGATAAAATAAGAATGATCAAAAAGAGTGTTTCTTTCAAAACTTGGAAATAATTTTTCGTGGTTCCTGAACCAATCCTGTATTTTACACAAACATCCACAGAGGAAAGAGGGACAAAATCCATATGATTACTAAATTCTTTAGATGATATAATTAGAACAGCTGTTCATTTTACCTATCTACTTTAAATAAATTGTTATATCTCTAAATATATTTCTTTTAAATGCTGTTGTTAACCATGTACATTAATTCAGGGAAAAGCTCATTCTACCATAAAAGGCTAAAACGTAGTATTGGAAATGTATTGCTTAATTAATTCATGATTTTCATGTTTGAGATTAAACTGAGTTAAATGTTCTGTGGAACTGCTAAGGATATATGCAAAATCAAAACCATGTACTGACTTAATGGGGCACACAGACCACTTGTCCGTACTTTAACCTTACATTCTGTGAGAAGCTACAATGTTTTTCAAAACCTTTCAAGTTTACATTTTTATTCATGTATCAAGTCTATGGTTTAAATTGCAGAGACTGAAAAATTTGCCATGAAAGGACAGCTGGTCTCAGCACTTCACTGTTTGCTTTAGACAGAAACAGAGAAAAGCTTTGATTTTATCAATCACCAGGGAACTCTATGAGATCAGAGCAGGCTGATGTTACTCTGACTTGCTCAGTAGTTCATACACAACGCACAGGCTGTGTTATCTTACCTATTGGGAAGATTGTCTCTAAACCTTTGGAAACAACTAAACAATGTGAAGTGGCACCACCTATTATATAACTTGAAAAAAAAATTTACAAGTGTTTTCCTGTTTTCAGTAGGTTTAGCTGTATAACCAGAGATTAAGAAGATATTAGTTGTGCTCTGTTCTCTCAGGTCCATTCAAAGTGGAGTTCTTGTGATTTGTTTTTGCATGTAAGCATAACTCTGCTTTTTCCAGGTTCTTGCTTTCTGCTGTAAATTTTGTTACACAGTATTCAAGAAGGTAAGACTGAAAGACCTTGATGGCCAGACAATAAAAGGGCCCACAGGTCTCATTCTGGTCTCATGGAAAACTCCTCTAAGTTCCTATGGAGCAAGATGATGTATAAGTCACCTTTTAATGCCTTTTTTACATAGACCTCTAGGAAAAGTCCACCCCACCCTGGAGCACTTGAGAGTGTAGAAAAAAAAGTGAAAGAAAATCTATAGAAAAGGTATTCCTTGACTTGTCTCCTGTTTATGCTGAGTTTACTTAAAATAGTGTAAGGACTTGTTCTACAAGGTCTTCTTCTAGGGTTCACCTTTTTCCAAAATCTAAATTTACCACGTCAGCTATATACAGTAATTATTTTAATGTATTTAAACAGGTTCATCCACAGAATATGCATAATCTTCAAAAAGATAGCTGAAAATTCAACTTGACATGCTTCTTCCCTTTGACTGAAATATGAGATCTCATCTCTATATTTTTCTACACTGTACAATATTCTGGCAAACTTCCCAATGTTCTAAAATAATAAAGATAATCTGTCTGGATTTTTCTCAGTTAAGATCACAGTTCTGAGATTGCTTTTGCTCTATTTTTGGAAGCTGAGCAGGATAACAGCCTGTTATAATTTATTCAAAGAAGGGAAAAGGTCAATCAAATAATTTTTTCATTACATTTTTTCTTGGTCTCCGAGAACAGAAATATAACCAATAGCAGTATAACCAATTCCACATATTTTTCTTCTCACTCAGCTCTAAGCAGTGTGTACCAAAATAAGTAAATCATTATCTCTCCAGAAAACAAATAGGAAAGACTCAGAACTGATGGATTCAGAGTATCTCTGAAGGCAGTCTTTCCAAGGGGTGAAGCAAGTAAGAGGCTGCACAACCACTGCTTATATTCCACCTGTTTTCTAAGGAGTATGATTTTAAACCCACTAAGGTGATTTTTTTTGCAATGAGCTTTTAATCCCCGTGGACTGTGTTAGCTTTTTGCTATGCTGTGTGTTGTTAGATTCAGAGGTGACCCAGTGCTCAAATTCATTGTTGTGAGCAAAACCTTAGAACTCTTCAGCAAAACGTATTGGGAGAAAATACATAACGGTTTAGAAAGCTGAAAAGAAGTGTATCCTACAAAATAAAATTAAGAAATAATTTTATTTGCTCTGATCCACATCTCAGAAGTGTTTGTATGATCTCAGTATTTTTCAAAAATCTATGATTTATTGATAGTCAAATGATTAATTAAAAAAGGATCTATTGAAGAATGAGAGGCATTCTTTTAAAAGCAAAAGTAATTAGCACATTTTTATTTCTCAGCCAACATTTGGAACCTTGCAAGTACTTGTTCTAGGATTAAAATATCAGCATCATTAAAAATGAGCTATATGGCATTTTTGTTAAATTCGTTAAATGTGGGGAGTGGACGAATGGAAGCTTACAAGGAGTGCAGAGAGATGCTTCAAGGACAGTGGGCCTCTCAGGAAGAAATCCATCTCGGAGTGCTCTGACAGCTGGAGCCAAGGAAAAGCCTGAAGTCCAGTGATAAGAAACAGGTCCTCTGCAGAAGCCCCCTCTCCTGTACCCCCAGACCACACCTCCCTTTCCTCCCTAGATACCCCCTTTCCCTATATGGCCAGGCATATATTCCTGGCCTATCTTTCCAAGCCCCCTTATCAGAAACCCTTTGGATTCGATGTTTCCTAGCACAAACCCACCCTTGTACCAGAACTTTCTATAGTCCCCCTATATAACCAGCCTTGTAATAAAGGAATTTGCCATTTTACGAGCCATAGAACACTTGTGTGTATGTCTCACGTTCCTATGCAAGATGGACCCTGGGTCAGTTGCGTGGACATCCCCCGCCACGCAATAATTAAATCCCCCTTTTTTCAGTAGTAACTTTCCATTTCTTCATGGCTCATAGATATGAAACTTAGCTTTACTTTTGCAATATTTTACTTCAGGAGCAAAATGTAGCTAATAATCTTTTAAGACTCTCTAAGTCAAAATGTTTATTGAAAATTCAGAGTATTCATTTTTACCTCGAAGAGTTTCTCCACAAATAGAGTGAAGTACAACACTGAATTGACAAATATTTGCTTGGAGATAGAACTGAAAATGCCTAGGGGGTGCTGTCTACTCTGACAGATACTGGTTTTGCAAAGCCATACATCTTAAACCGTGCATACTAATAGGAGATACTGTTGGAGCCAAGTTTGCAGTTGCCTTTGCATTTTGTAATAAAAAGGCCTAACTCAATTATCACTGTTCAGGGCAAGCTGTGAATAGCATGGTGTAGCAAATCACCAGGAATTTCTAGCAAGCAGTGGGTTTGCTAGGAAAGCATTTTCTGCCTGCATATATTTTTCTTTTACAGCAAAAATGCTAATAAAAGGCATTTTAGTGAACTTGTCACATGATAAACTGAAGATTTCCTCTGCAGGAGTTAGGTTCCCACTTTCCAATGAAATCTGAATTTTGATGTCCCATTTCTTTAGAAAATCACAGTTTTCTAACACCATGTTTATACTGGAGAAATTCTGTTGTCAATAAAGTACATCCATACAATTGATTGAAATTTCCCTTTTCCCAAAATAACCATTGCAAGTTAGTCTCAGAATCTGTGAAGGAAACCACTAATTAATGTCCCATTCAATCCCAATAGACCAAATTAGTCTGGCTATCTCCCTGTATGCAAGTGTAGTAACATTGCAGGGGTGGATCTGCAGGGCAAAGCAGCTGGTGCAAGAGGACCTGACATCTGGAGTGTGCAGAGCATAAGGGTTTTGCTGCTGCCTTGCTTGGTCCTTTGAGCTGTGCCTCACTAGCAGCCCGAGTGCCCTAGCTGATGTGATCCAGAACCACCCTCAAAAGTGACAGAGAGAGCAGCAAGTGGGACTGGCTGGGAGATTCAGTTCAAGAGTACTTTCCTGATTTGAACTGAAAAGGCAGAGTATATTTATGCTATAAATCATTGTGGGATATCCCCTGTGACAAGACAGTGTCTTTGAAATGCTTTTGGCCTCTGATATGGTGCTCTCCATTTCATAACCATCAGTAGACCTGCTTCAGGTTCTTTGTAGAATACAGTGTGAAAAAATACAAGTAATAATACATTCTGAGTGCAATAACTCAGAAACATTCCTGATCTATGCGAAATGATGTCATTCCCTCAGCTTGTCTCAGCACACTTAGATAAAGCTATGTTGCATGACAGTGCTATTAGTTGAGTGTGGTCCCCACAAGTGAGTTGATTGAAAGATTCCTGTTTGCTGGAATTATTAATGCCTTGAAATTTTTCTCCATATCCTTGACTATGCCAGTAGCATTTCATCTATGCTATGTACTGGTTGGATACAGCCAAGAAGTTGAGTATAAATGTTATTTCTGTGGTGTAGTAGCAAGATATTTGGAGTACTTCAACTTGCTTTAGACAAAAGAGGTGATTTACACCTTGAGCATCATCAAAGATGATTTCAGCACATTTTCTTTCTTGACACTGGCAGCTTAACTTTTTCTGTTTTTCAAATGAAAATAAGCACTGAAGTAACGAAATGCTGGAATTTTTAACCTGCAGACTGCCTTGGCCTGGCTTCCTTTTTAACCAACAGAAGTGTCAGATCAGGCCAGCAGAATCCATTCACAATTTATAAGTGTTCTTAGCCTAGCAATATAAATGCAAAATGTCTGGTAAAAATCTCTTATTTATTTCACTAGGCTCACATTAATTTTAACTGAGGAGGTGAAAAATCTGCATATTTTATAGCTTGAGGTTTCCTTGATTCAGAAAAAGGGTGGTGTAGTGGATTTTTTAGCTTAAGCTACAAAGGCCTAAAGATCTACCAATCTTGCACTGGAAAAGAAAGTGGTCTTTCTACTTTTAGCATCAAAAAAGTTCTCTTTCCTAAAGATGGAAGATAAAGATATTGATCAAATATTGCTGGAAATTTGTATATAATGAACATTATGCAAATTATGCAAATTATGTAATTTTATGGATAAATTGAGATATGATTAACTCTCTTCCATAGATATAAGTGTATCAATACATAATCATGGAATTTTGAACTGCTGTTTTTTCCAGTATATAGGATTGTCTCAAAAAACTTCCCGACAGAGACGTCAGAAGACATAGAAGTCCTGTGTCAGTGGAAGACATGAACTATTTTACCACATCAGCTTACCCAAATTTCTGCTTATTAAGGGAAGAATTTATCCTCTTACAATGTAAGTCCACAATATATACAGGAAGAAAAACATTAAATTAGTTGTAGGTAGAAACAGAAAGATTGATTCAGAAAACTATTTTGTGGTAGAAGAAATTTCATCTCTGAAATAAAATGTTGACGGCATTGTTGCAAATGCAGTATTGTGAAAATGAAAAAATAATTTAACTCCCAAACAAAATACTGATATATATTGTGTTGAAATGCCTCAAATGTCAGTATCCCATCTTGAGCAATTCTTGCAAAATATAGGAAAATGTATTTGAAAGCACTTGATTTTTTTTGTCTTTTCATGAACTGGAAAGAGCTGAAAGAATAAATTAGTCTCTTTTTTATTATTATTATTATAGAAATAGCAATATTATTTAGTGAGATGGCTTTTAAAGAGAGAATTACAATAGAGAAGAAGGAAGAGCTATAGTTAAGAGGAGTTTAATATCATCAAAGATGTGCTAAACTATTGACCATCTGCTCTTATATGTGATTTTTTTGGTTTTCCAAAGACAGTTGTTATAAATAATTTATTACCTGTTTGAAGAAGTTAATGAACAGCATGGAAAGGGGAGACTTTTGTTGTTTCCTTTTTTTTCCTTCCATAATGATGTTTACTGTCTGACACAATGATTATTCAATTTTCAGAGATGTTCACCACCTTCTGCTGCTGATTAAATTCCTGTTTGGTTTCCCTGCCAAATCTGCTGGATTAAATTAGCAAAGTCTCTCTGCTTTAGTGGGGATGACCTGCACTGACCTTCAGCTTGTACAAAATAATAATCTTTTCAGTGATTTATTGATTCAGTGCTCTTTATCTTCTTTTAAAGTAATGTGCAATGGAAATGTTTGCCTTTACCTTACCTGAATTTGCAGACATGCTCTGCTTATTTCATTATGCTAGAGACTCTGGCTCTTTATATATAATAGCTTTGCAGTCTTTCCTATTCTTAATATTTTGTTTTCTTCAGAATATTCACTGGAGCTTGATTATGCTAAGGACAAAACTTCATAGTATCCTTCAATCTATAATAGGTCCCAGTCTTGAAGATTATCTGCATCAAAGAACCAATTCAGGAAGATTAAAACCTTTTTTTTTTTTTTCCTAAAGTAAATTCAATTTTTATTTAATTACTTCCTTAATTAATTTGTTCTGTTGCTGCCAATCAGGTAGTGAGGAAGCTATAGAGAAATGACATTAGGAGCAAATGTGAAAAGGATATAAATTATAGCAACTGTAAGAATCTTGCGTATTTAATTCTACTTCCATTGCCAATTCTGCTTCAACTGTTAGTTGATTTAATAACCACTAAGTGGAAAAACTATTTCTGAAATCCAGAGAAATATAAGTACAAACTCTCCTTTTTTCAGGATAGATTTAGTCTGGGTGGTTTCACAGTCCTTGCATCATATGTGTGGGCTCTGAATGGTATCTCAGCTCATGAGATCTGATGGCCATTGCTAAGGCATACTACTTGTGATCTACTGTGGAAAATACTGCTCTAAGAGCACAGATGACTTCAGCTAATATCTGTGGAATGAAGAAAGAGAAAGGTTGCTGAAAGCAAAGACTGTGTTCAAGTTAAAATAAAAACAGTGCTAGACCTTTAGCTACAGTCTCGACAGCTTTCCCCTTAGAGATCATTGTTTAATACTCACTGCCTATTGCAGTGTGTTAAAAGGCACCGTATTTTTAGAAATGAGTAGTTGTCATGGGCAGGGTGAAAAACTGCATTTGCTAGCTGCTACCATACCAGTTTCAGAATTTACATTGAAACTGATTAGTTCAGTGGTGTAGCTCATACATTTTCAACTGCCTCAATACAGATTATTTTGTCACTCACGAAATAGAATTCATGTCTATATTTTACAGCCTTTGGGGCAGTGTGGTTATGGATGGTTTGACAGCCAAAAATATGGAATTCTAGAAAGAATTGTTCGTGTCATTCAGGGTAATTTGTGAGCTCTTGAGATCAGGTCTGAAGAACTAGAGACATAGACAAATCCCCAGACCTGGGTTCATATTTTCCATGATGTCGAAGATATAAAGGAAAAATTATCAAGATGAAAGGATTATCGTTGCTGTGATCATATTACATTGCAGAGCTAAATGTTGTGTGGGGTCTCTCATGTTATGAGTGTGTGGGAAATTGTATGTAATGATAGCACCATTAAAGGAGCATATTTTCCTTACATTAAGGGCTAAATAAATGGTGACTTCCCAAAACTTCTTTGCTAGCCATTATTCTTATGGTTTTGATATCATAGTTCATCCTTTTGGCTATGCTTGAGTTTACTCTAAGCATTCCAGTTGTGCTTTTGCAAGATCTGTCATTTCATCCTCTGACAGTGCCTGGTTTTGTTGACTTCAAGTAGACCTTCTTTGTTGTGGCTTGTACTTTGTGGTCTCCTGTACCAGATAAAAATATTTACACAGCGGTGATAAGGCTTCTCTGGGCAATCCTGCATAGATTTATGAAAAATGGGTGTTTTACTATTTGACTATACTTATTTTGATATGTTCCTGAATTTGTTTTATGACATCCTTGACAACAACACTTACAGTTGTGATACGAGCTCAAACTTTCACTTTAACCAAGTAAAATGGCAGAAAAGCTGCTCTTAAAGAGAAAGCGGCATTGTCAAACAATGTATGAGAAGACATATATATAAAAACAACCTGCTATGAAATTATTTAGGTATAAACTGTGGACTGGGAAGTGTGCATCTGGGATATGGTGCAGCCTTGTGCATGGGGAAGGCAGACAATGTTAGCTTACTGCAGTCCTTTCAGGCACTGCTGGTAGATATTCAGAAAGTCAATCTCATGATGTATGCACTGAATCTTACCTGCAATACTCTGGAATTCACAGAATCACAGAATTACTGCTTTGAAGCCAAGAATCCAGGCCTTTCAGATACTTCTGGTGGGTCATAAATTGACAAATAGAAGTTTTGTTTGGGGAGTCAAAAGGACTATGGATCCAGGAAAACCAACATTCTGCAGAAGCACTAAGCATTGCCTAATTATTTTTCTATTTATTTTCATCTTTCTCTTCTGTTGGGTTTGCTAAAGTGAAGACATTATTATTTTATAACATTGTTTGTCACTTCACTTTAAAAAATAGAGTTAATAGTGAAGTCTTTGTTTGTAGATCTCAAAGGCTTTCAGGTGAATATTGTTTTCCCCATTATACAGGTGGGAAAACCTTAAAAAAAATTCCCTTTATGCATGGCTTTGGAATGGATATTTTTCCTTTGTTGTCAGAGGGAAATTTTTAAAAATCTGCTTTGTTGACACCACTGCAATATTAAACCATTTCTAAGCTATTTCAGTAAATCGGTTCTTTGGTTTAGCCCAGTTGCAGAGCTTCAGCAAATCCTTTTTATGTGCAATGTAACGGAAAAATGGTTGCAATACATTTCAAGCAAGAGACAAGATGAGCACTTAACAGACATTTTCTTAAGTGACCAATTGATTTGTTGATGACACTGATGAAGGGCAGTGTCCCTTAGTAAAGAGAGATGAGGTAACCACATAATACTCTGATGCTGGTGTTTTTGTGTTATCGTTGTCTGTGCACACCGATAAAAACCAGAATGGCCACCTAAACCATACTTTAGTGCCTGTATTGATTGCTGGTTTTCAAACCACCTCTATTATGACTGGGCAATTTATCACCTCAGAGGGAATGAACATCCACAGACGTCGAGCTACAACTACTCTGTAACAAGGGTCTTTTCAGATAAAAAAATCAACATGTAAGATAAAAGCAAAAATAAGAGCTATGTTTTTCCAGCCTTATGTGTGTGAGAGAATCAGGATAGTGTATACAGGTCATGGTGTTTGCTGCATGTGTGTTGTCTGTTGTGAAACTCTGGCTGCTCTTGAACAAGTTCCCCTGCAAAGCCATTTAGTTGTCTTACTCTGCTGCACCCAGGATAATGGCTGTCAGTGCGCTCTCTAGGACACATTCCTGTGTATTAGAGCAGTAATAAAAGTCACTACTGTGCTCAAATAAAAATTCAGTGAGGCCTAAAAGCTGTAGCTTTGATCTGAGCTTCAAATTCCACTTAGAAATTGTTGTGGTTTCCTTCATTCTGTAGCATTCCACACTCTGCTTTTCCTGTTTTCTCTAAGTTTTCTGTAAAATTATTAGGTTTGTTTTGAGAGCTCATAAAGTTTATGACCATATTTTACTGATGATAACTTTTATTTTGAAGAGGGTCTCACTTTCCTGCTGCATTTGGCAGCTGAAACAGGCTAGTATTATTTGCTTTACACAAGAAAATAAAAGGGATAGAGATTTTCTAAATTGATTGTCTGAGACTTGGTGCCTTAAATGCATATTGAGTTTTCTAGTTAAATGCCCTGTTTCCAACAGCTATACTCTATCAGATGCTATGAGGTTTGGAGAAAAAGTCTGAGTAAGCAGTGCTTTTGAAAACCAGTCCTGTTTGACTTCTAAATTCATTCTTGACATCTTACTAAATGGTTTGATATCTGGATGCCTTGCTCTTGTAAACATTTCTGCTAACTTCAGTGGGAACAGCTAGCTGGTTTGGCATTGTCACTTTAAACTCCATTCTTTGTGTGATTAGGCACTTCCCTGCATTTCTTCCCTGTAAGTATTGCTATATTTTGATCTCAATTATCCAGTTGCTGGTTTACTACAATTTTCAGTCTTTACGGACAAGAGACATTAGATAATTATTTTGAATTATGTATCAACCTATCCAACTGGCCAAGCAAAGGTGAAAGCTTCTAAAATTGCTTTGGAGATTCTTGAAAACGCAAAAATACTTTCCAATTGTAAAATAGGTCTATGAAGGTATCTGGTCCTTGGTGCCATTAGCCAGTCAAAAATCTAACTTACCATATTTACATATCTCTGATCTCCTGTATAGACTATGGGGAAAACAACTTCCTCCACAGAGAGTGTCAGGTTTTGGGTGAAGTGTTTTGAGGTGTTTTAGTGAGGTGGGATGGATTGAAGCAATGCATCTATATGCAGACTGTGTAACTCTAGTGACCTTGGTCTGGAAGGAAAGAAGTAACAGGAAAAAGTTGTTGTTAATAATTTTTATTCTCTTGAGAATATTCTTCTGTATTAATTTTTTTGTTACTGGCAGAAATCAATTCTTATTTTACAATATCATTGCTGTCTCTGGAAAAAATAAAAATCATGACACAATGATAAAATAGACATCCCTTTACTTGAGAGAAAATCACACTTTCAGTGGGAAGGGGCTGTTCCACATTATGTTAGTGAGTGATGAATTGCAGTTTCCTGTACGAAAGATTCATTGACTTCAACTTTGTACCTCCCTATCAGCAGGCAGAAGATAGGCTATCTCTGTCAGAAGTGTGTGATATAAGTGACAGGATGCCAAATACATGATCTTGGGAAGACTTTGCCTTTTCATGCGGTGAATCATAGATACCTGAACAGCATTTTTTCTACAAACTGTGACTGTAAGGACATTCACACTGCATAGAGGTAGGCATACAAAACAGGTAGCTAAACAAGGAGCCAGAACTTCTCAGATGTGATCTTTAAAAGAATGCCAAGGTTCTCATATCATTGCATGATGCTGGAAGAAGCTGCCTCTTGAGACTCACTCTGACTCCATAGGACTTCAGGCTTGCTCTCCCTACAAAAGAATGGCAATTAAACCAGAAATCAGTTGAAATATAGTTAACCAGGTCATGGAGAAAAGTCAGTAATGATAAAGTTGACTTTTTCAGTTGAGAGTGGGTAGGAAAAGGCTCTTCCATAATGTTTGTTTCACTGTTAAGGTACAGAAAGCGTTGATGTGGAACTGCAATGTGTAAAGATGCAACAGCATCTTTAAAAGCATTAATGAATCTGAAGGTTTTATTTGAAGGACTTGTTGTCCTTAGTTTGGTGACAAACAATGCTGCTACTTCCTTATGTGTACTGTTTTAAAATTCACTTTTCCTTTTCCTCTGTACAAACTTTTCACTTGTAACCAGACCATAGGTTTGAAGAACCTGTTGAATCCTGAAATTCAGCTTTGTTTGATATGTGACTTCATTAACTGAACTGCAAAAAAGTCTCACTTTTTCTTTTTTTTTTTTTTTTTTTTAGCCATATGATTAGTAACAAGAGGATGATAATCACATAAGATTAAAAAAATGGTCTGTGTTTCATAGAATGAAGTTAAATGCAAGTGTGTAGTTTTATGATTTTTTTTTCCTACCAAACAGCAATGAAACATTGATGAACAGGCTGGTTAAGGATTCCTATATGTAGTTCTCCATTGTAAGATAATGTTAATCTGATATTAGCTCATTGAGGACAGGAATGTGTAGTTACTGAAAAAGGTGCATGTTCAAAATATTTTGAGTAACTGTAGGTTAGAAAGAGTGTTTAGAATAGCCCTGAAACTGCTGCAAATAACTCCAAGGAGCTGACTGATAAGGGCTCTCATGAAGAAGGCAATGAGAACTATACATGAGGCATGTTGCATGGCCACCAGCTGCTCAGGGATCCCTGCGGTAATGGAAAAAACCACAAAAACCAGAATTGTGGTACTTTCTAAATGCTTTCCTCATTTTCTATCACAGTGAAGAATCTTCTCGTAAGTGAACAATTACTGTTTATCTAACTGACATCCCTGGTTTGTAGATGTGTGCTATGTTACAAGATGAACCTTTCTCTTAAACATTTCTTAACTTTTAAGATCTTCCTACTTACAGCAAAATGTTAGGGGTCAAATCTTCAGGTAGAGTAAATCAAGGTCTTTCTATTATGTCAGTAGAAACTGTTTTGATTTACAGCTACTGAACATCTGCCCAAGGTATTGACTGAATTTCTTGCTTCCTAGTAGAAACTGGGCCTGAATAGCTTCTACATTCTATTTTCTTCCTCTACTCCTTCTCCTTCTGCATATAAAAACCCATTTGATTATTTTAATAACAGACCCAGTTGCAGGTTTTTTTACGCTATGTAATAAAATCCCTTCAGAGCGTTTAAGGAAGTAGGCTCATTTATTTATGCAAAATTGCTGCCTTCACTTTTGTCTCATTTTTCATGGTGTTAAAATTAAATATTTTATTCATTGGTGCAGCTGAGCCCACCATGCATATTATTTCATCATGATGGAATGAGATTGATGCTCTGTTTTGTAATCACCTATCTATACATGCCATCTTTGTCAATACTGTTTCATTTCTCTTTTTTCCTTGCCAGGAGGCTAGTGCAGCAAATCAAATAAACTTGTATAATACTGTTTCAAAATTAAGTTTATTACATGAAATTTGAAAAGTGCTAGCAAAATAACGGGAGACAACTGGACCAAGTCCAGGCCATTCTTGGAAGGTTTCATGCTATAATCAGTTGGGTTTTTTGTCTGTGTTCCCTGTAGGATTTGATGGGTAAATATTGCCAACATGAAAATATATTCAGCTTGAAGAAGAGTCTGCAAGTGTGCTTTGGAAACTGACATTGTAAAACTGCCTCTCTTTCTATTTTAGTGCAGAGAACTTTGTTTTAATCTTTCTTTTTAGCCATTCAAAGACCATTTCTTAACAGATCATACCAGACATATATATGTAATATCTCACTTTTATAGTATATGATCATACTGTATCACATTTTCCATCTTAGAGTACTAAAAGTGTACTTCTTGATTTTTTAAATTGGCTTTTTGGAGCAATGAGTGTCTCCATGGTATACATCGGTTAGCACAGGACCTCATGCTGGCTCATGAGTTTTGTTGCAATGCAGTTGTGTCGAATTGCCTTCATTGTGTTCAGTGTACAAAGGCCTTCCTCTTTTCTGAGAAAATGCTAATATTAAAGGTTTCCCAACAGAGCCAGAGGTCTTCACTACTGACTGTTCAACAGTATCTGAGGGACAGTGGAAGACATAGTCTTATTTCTTATTTGACCTCTATAAAGACCACATATGTGTGTGTGAGTGTGTGTGAAGGGTTGAAAGAAATGCTGAAAGTCATAGACCACTATGTACCTTCGGGACTTACATACAGCATGGATCCATTATGGGTTTCTTGAATGTGAAGTTAGTGTGTGAGTATCCTGATTCAAAATATGCAAGAGACTGGAGACTATTAATTTTAGCAGAGTCGTTTGCAAAAACTCAATTTGAAAAGTTCTTTTGAGATGCGTATTTGTGTGCTTAGAAGGGAACACATTGCAAAAATAACTGGTTGAATCTGGTCTTGCTGTAAGCACTAACACGACTTGTTCCAACAGTTCCTAAGAAAAAAAACAAACTAGAATTCAGTTATTGAACAAAAGATTAAAGAGTTTTGTAAGAACAGGAAATGTTGTGGTTTGTTTTTTCTTTTTTTTTTTTTTTTAAAGGAAGATATTAATAGTTCTAGAGTGCCTTCAAAAAAAGGGAAGCTACCAAGATAACAATAAATAACCGTATTACTCTGACTTAGTTGTTGTTATTCTTCCTCATATCATGACCATTTGAAAGCTAGTTTTATCAACAGAACAGGAACTTTCCTGTATGATGAGATAATGACATTTAGCTACTCAGCAAAGCAGAACACGTGTCATAGTATTTAAAAATATGATTGAATTCCATACAGTGATGGCTAAATGTTCTGTTTGCTTGTTACATACTACCTGTAAAGCACATTTGTCTCCTACTAAACTATGTGAGCAGTCGTATTTGGATTTTTTTTAATTGAACTTTTAGAGTTTTTTCCAGCATTTACTTCAGGCAGGGATGAACCAAATTCCATTGAAATGAATAGAAATATTCCTACACATTCTATGGCTTTAGGTCAGGAAATTTTAATCAACTGTCAAAGAGTGCCAATACTTTTTTAAAGACTTCTTTCCCTGCATTCCCCTTGGTTTGTTTCAAAATGTAACCATGTTCTTTTTATCCTGGCCACTGGTCCTTGAGTAAAGCATGATAAGCAAACTGCATCCTTCTTACATGTAGGAAGAGATACATTTCCTGAAGAAAACTTGTGATGGAGGCTGGCCCACAAATATGGAGGCAGTCCTGCATTTATTATCATGAAGTCGAGTGTGTAAATCTGCTCGGGCGCTGGAGGGCCAGGTGGGATGGTTTCTGCTGACTGGACTCAGAGCCCTTGACCAGGAGATTGTGGCCTTGGGGGTCCAAGTGGTGGCCCTGGAAGAGCAGGTGGGCTATCTGACGTGGGAGCAAAGCTTTGAGCGGGCAGTACTGGAGCCTCGTGAACAGCATGGATGGGTTCTGCAATGAGTGTTTGGTGACCCACATTGCTGATTTAAGGCCAATGGTTCTTACCCCAGTTACGAGTCATTGCAGCCATGGAGTCTTTGAAATCCACAGTTGGATTTGGCCCCCGACCAGTGGACATTGGCCTGGGGAGACCTTGCCTTGGCTGCGTTGTGTTTTGCCTGCTGAGGAGGTGAGGTTTGCTGGCCGTACTCAGATGCTAGTTTGGAGGGGGGGGTGTGTTTGTTAACCTTTGGTGAGCAGCAGATGAGGCCACTGCATTTTGAAAGTTTTGCTGCAGGCAGGGACTTACTGGGAGACGTGGCCTCCTCCCTTTTCTTTGCCTCCCTCCCACCCCACCACGGCTCCAAGCAGCTGCATCTCCTGGCAGAGGTGGGGTGGGGGGGGAAAGCACTGAAACTGCCTCTGACAAAGAGCCACCACCTAGGTAGAAAGCCTTCCTAGCAAAACCAGTTTTAACTTTCCATTACAAATTCTTAATGTATCTATTCCTACAGTACGTGTACAAAATCACAAGAAAAATATTTGTGTTTTTTACCATTGAGCTGTTCCACCTCTACAAATTGCATATTCTGTTTAATAGGTCCCAGTATCCTACCTCAGACTTGTGCTTGAACATGAGTGCTGTTGAAGAGTTAATACATTTTCAGTTCTTGAAGAGACACAGAATTAGATTTCAGCTATTCTAAGAAGCTTTCTGGACCAAAAAATTTGATTGGCAACAAAAAGAAACTTTTATTGACTCCTTGATTTTCACTGTGTTTTTTGTACAACAAAACTTACCTTCTATAATGTTCATTATCTACCACCTTCATTTATATATGCACATAGAAGCTCTACCTTGTAAGATATTTGAAGCCATTCAAAAAGAAACAAATGTCTCTTGCATCGATGATGTAGCCACAGTTGTGGCACAATCACCTCAAATATAATTTCCCTCTTTTAAGGGAAAATTTGGGTTAAATTCATTCTCGGGGTTTGTGCTGATAAATGAAACCTATATTTGTGATAAATGATTAAGTCAAAACATTATTTTTTTTTCCTGAAAGAGTGTATAGTGACACAGATTACTATAATGAGGTAGACAGCCTAAAGTTTTAAAAATCTGAAATGGATCCTTGTACAAATAATAGATATTACGTGACATACAACGAAGCAGAGGTTATTAATAACCTGAGCTGCTACAAAACTCATGTTCATTTTCCTTTTTCAGACTTTTTATATTTAAAGTGGATGGGTGGTGATGGTTGCATTTCCATGTTCAGTACAAGACAGTGTTCTATAAATTTATAAATTTAGGAAGACTTTGTCTGACCACATGACATTTTAGCTGTAGTGTTGTAGTGTTGTACAGTTTAGCTGTACATTTTGTTGTAAAAGAGGGGCACTGTCAGATATGTAAAAGAGTTAGAAAACTGTAACTTACTGCATGGACAAGACCCCACATTAAGTTGAAACTGCAAGCCTGGTACTGTGTTTGGTTTTCAGGCATCCACAAACATTCATTGCAAGTTGGACATGTTCTGAGTACATACTTAATGGTTTGAATAACTCATAAGTGCTTGAGTTCTATCATCATTTTTAGAGCACAAAGAAAGCAGGCACATTGTAAAGAATGTCAAATTAAATAAAGGCCTCTTAGGCTCAAGTCTGAGTCTGTCTGGGTAGAAGTAAATTTTCTTGAATATGAGATTACAGCTGGACTTTTGAATAAAGCAATAACAAAACGAAAGAATGTCAACAATTAATATATAAATACATATTCAAGTTTTTTTTTAGCTTTTATTGCCTCTATGCCTGAAAATATTGCTTTTATATTATTTTTTTTAAAGTGAGTTATATTTTGTTAAATAAGTTCTTTAATTTACTTCCATAGAATTACCTCAATTATCTTTTAAGGAAGCGAAAAATGCTTTTAATTCTACTTTATTATGTTTTCACTGATTTACCACAAATAGAGAAAAATAGGAAGGCAAGCATTACACTGACACCCAGGCTATGGCATCTGCTATTCCATGTGTTTTATGTCATTGACAAATGGTAAAGATTCTGTGTGCTAGTCTGAATAGAAGCTCTTCAAAGGAATAACCTGTCACAAGCTAGTCACTAGTGTTGACAATACTATTATTATCTGGAGACAATGTGAGATGGGTACAGTGGAAACTTCATGGAGTGGAGAAAATATCCGTGAAATTTTTTCATCTCTAAATGTAATGTATTCTGCCCCGAGGTGTAAGGAGTGGATAAACTGGTAAATATAATCAGCAGGGACATATGAGAGCATTTCAATAGCAGTAAGTTGGGTGGCTTATTTATTTTTTTTATTTTATTTATTTATTTTGTTTTGTTTTCCCATTGTAGACGTAACAATGTATATTCACTAAAGTAAGGTGTGCTATTTCTTAAGAAATGGAGTTGTCTGGGAAAAAACAGAGTCTCTAAATGGAAGCTATCAGGCCAATCTTTTGCTTTGTGTTTTAAAGGAGGATATAAAGGAAGAAGAATCAACACTAGAAGAATCATTTAGTTGTGTCACAGGTGCCTTCAATTGATTTAACCTTTGGAAGACTGATGCACATCTCCTCAAAGTTGGAGCACAAGATTTTGCTGACATAGGCCAGTCTGCTGGTGAGCTGTCCTGGCCAACACTCTGCCATCTTCCACTGCTGCTGCAGCCAATGCAGCCTTGTGTCAAAGACCATGAAGGAAGAAAATGACAAGTTGAAAAGAAGGAGAAGCAATGAGAAAAACAAACAGAAGGAGAAAAAGTCTTGGTTCCTTACCTGGAAGTGAGCAGAGGAGTGCAGAATTGTATTACCAAGTCTTTAATGCAGCTTGTCGCAGGAATGTAATTCCTTTTTATGATAGTTTCAGGCTTACATATATATGTATTTGTCCTTTCACACACATTTGGATCATAATGTTTTGCAAAGGCATTAGAACTCTGGTTAAAAGGATGTATTTTCTGTCCTCATTTTCTTTCCTTTCCTTCTGCCCTCTTTTTAAATTACTAGGCAGTATAGTCAAAAACTCTGGTATCTTTTAAAAAATGATGCAGTAATCAGAAAGCTCTTGCAAACCATTCAAGTGAGTGACAAAACCTGTCATCAGAAAAAAAGGTATCTAGTGTGTTGTGATTAGATGTAATTTTTCTATTGTTTATCTGCAATTTTTGTAAGGTTTCTACAAAAATTAAACCTTATATAACAGTCTGGATGGTATGCAGAAAAAATAGATATGTAATTCATGCCTTCAGATGCAGCAAGTCTTTTTTTTTTACAATAACATCAGGATGTAGTGGAAAAATACAGGAAAGAGCTACATTAAGAAATAATTCAACAAAAAATTCTGAATAATGAAAGCATTTGGGAAAGTCTGGGGAGTGTTTATAAATAGAAGAAACAAAGACATCAGAATATTAATTGCAAATGCTGCTTCCCAGCTCTATATTAGGGGAAACATAACTGAAAGAGTACCAAAAATCCTCCACCTTTAACCCCCAAAACTTGAAAGAAATGTTCAAGTGGTTGTTATTTGAAATGAATGTGCAATGGAGATTGTGCCACATGAATGAAGAACTTTAAAAAGGGAACAAGGGTGCTTGAATGGTAGGTTATCTCTATTATTTCAGGAGTCAATTAGTGCATTAAATTTTAGATTTATAACAATTTATTTCCTAGAATTTTAAAGTAAGTCTCATAAATATTAAATAACTGACAGTACTTACCTTTTTCTGTATTGCATACTAGGAACAGCTGCTGATGCTGAAATAGATCACATTTTTATGCCATGTGCTCTTCTGTTTGGCTGACTACTTTCTGGATTCTCCCTCACTGGATATTTCCTGCAACAGGAAACGAGAGACATGTGCACGCAGAGTGGTTCTGTGAATATGCTAAATCACTGTATTGACATGCTGTTAGTTCCGCTCACTAGACCTTGCTTTTAGTCATTAAGAATGCCATCAGTTTAAGAAATGCTTGTAAGGTCTAACAAAACACTTAGGACACCACACACTCTGGGGACTGTGTGATAGAGTACAGGCAAAATTCAGTCTGCTGGGAACTCAGGAGTGACTCTCCCCGCCAATCTTTACTCTTAGTCATGTATATGAAAAGATGACAGTGAAAAAGATACCACAGCCTTACTGGAAACCTCTGCCTCCCAGGAAAGATATGGGACAAAACAGACTTGATACAAAATAAGTCAGGCCCCAGATTTGTTCTGGAAGTAATACTTCTAGAGGTGAGCAGCAAACCTGACTTTGAGTCAGTCTCGAACCTGATTGTTAGAGAAGCTTCTGGAAGATGGTTACAGGAGATTCCTCAAGGAAATACTTTATAAGTATCAAAAGCATTGGATCATGATACAAAGCATAGCTGTCTGGTTGCTTTTTTGTTGCATGAAATTTCTTTCCTGTACTTTTAGTTTGTAGTGAAGTCTGCACCTTCTGCATATTTAGGCATTGTTCTGTATCCCACAGGGGCTTAAAAGGGATTTTATATGCCTTGCAGCTCTGGACGGTCAGTTCTGAGTGATCATAAAAGCAGAACTGTCTGTATATATGTAATTTTCAGACTAAACAGGGAGCTCCAACAGAGCTCAAGGGTATGTTGCTGCTGAACAAGGAACTTCTTTCTCATAAATTCTGGGCTTAAAGATTAGTTCCCTCTGTAAGCCTAGTGTTAGTTGCATAATTCAAGTTTTAGCAGGCTTTTGGTTGATCCAAGGAGCAATCATTGCTTGAAGGCAACAGGGCATCTTTGAAATATTGCTATCACTGCTTATGCAAAGCAAGTGAAAGAAAACTTCTCTGAACAAAAGTATTACATGCCCAAAGGAAGCAGGCAGTCCATTATGGTGTTTCAGCTATTCTTAAAATGAAAAATGTTTGTTTCAATATAAAGCCTTGATCTCCTATGTTGCAATTCAAGCTTTTTTTGTCTCAACTTTGATACATATTCATACAGATGCCAATATATGAAAAAAGAATGTTTTTTTTTATGTACTAGAAACAGTTCTTTGTTAGACAAAACTATGATGGCTTTCTGTAATCTTCCATCATAGATCATGTTCTCTATACATTTTTCAACCCACCTGAATGTGATTTCATCTAGAAGTTAGTTCTCTCCTTTGTATACTCAAACATTATAATTTATTCTAGATATTAAAAAAGCCTTACTAAATTCCAAATATGTCACAGTTGTAACTTTTCCCTTATCCACTTAGGCCAGTAATCAAAGAAAGAAAGAAATTACATTGACTTGACACAACTTGTTCCTGATAAGTTCATGTTTTCTCTTTTTTTATCACAATCTTACTGTCTTGTGCCTTATGAATGATTTTTTAGTAAATTGTCCCAGAATCTTTCAAGGAAGAACAGTCCAAGGTCTGGTTTGTACACTCCTGAGGAGAGATATTTTCCCATTTTTGAGGTGTGACATTGTGATTTCTTTTTATCTTTAGGGAATCTACTATGCTTCATCAACTCTCCAAGGCAAGTGCTATGATTCAGAGATTATCGAGGGTCGCTTTGTTAAGGATACTTAATTGAAATTCATTGAACTAAGCTAAGATGAAAATCTCTATTATTTTCACTGTCCTCTCCCATACTCAAGAAGACATGCCTATCTCCTTTAGAAATGTAATTTAATTAAGTATTGGATCATACTAAAGATTTATTTGAAAATTGATAGAAGGTGTTGGATGCAATAGCCTTCCTTAAGTCATTCATTATTTCATTTCCTTCTAAATACTTCCTGTTACTTTTTTAATGTGTCATGTATTTGTAGAATCTTTTCTTGTTTCTTATGTTCCTTGTTAATTACAACTCAGCCTTAGCCTTGCTGAGTTTAACCAATGTATCTGTGTAATTTTTTTTTTAATGTCCTTAAGATATATGCCCTTGATTTCATTTTGTGTGCAGTTCCTTTTCCATTTTCAGATCATTAAATTGCTACTATATACAGTCAAAATGTCCTCTCCTGGACTTCTTATCTTTGAGTGTAGTTGGCATAATGTTTCCAGTAACCATCAAGTCTCTCACACTTTTAAACCCCCCCAAATTATCCATGCAAAAAACGCTATAATTAAATTCTTTCCACTGATGTCTGCTTTCTCTCTTTTTTTTCCTCTTTCCAATGTCTCTTCAACCTGAATTATTTTCTGCCTTAGTCAAAATCAATGTTAAAATAGTCATTTTCCTAATAATCCTCCTTCCAAAATTAGGGTTGCCTCCAGTACAGGCAGCAAATATTTTGGGACCCGCAGTGTAATTTTTCCAAAATGCAGGAAGCAAAGTCATGACCTCAGTCACCAAGAGGCCACCTCCCTTGGGTTGTCTCTAAACAACCATATCCAACAGCCTCTTATTTATTTAACAGTGGAGATATTGCCTTAAAAGTATCTTTTTTACTATCTCATCCAGAACCATTGAAACTGTCATTCATTGGATGTGTTTTTCCTGAATTTCAGAAAATGCTCTTGATATATAACCACTCTACCACTACATCTCAGGTACTTCTTAACCCTCCCAAGGTGCTTCCTTGTATACTTACTACATTCCACTAGGAGTTTGTGATGCCAATTATACCAAGTTAAGCCTTTGTATTGTTCCTGCTTGTTCCTCATGTCCTAACCATATATCTAGAAGTTATTTCAGATATTTAGTTGCCTGTGATATTACTCTTCCACTTGACTTATAGTTTCTCATTTCTTCATCTCACTTTCCAGACTACAGCTGACTTCCTCTAAAAATGAAAAACGGCTAAAGACAGCTCTTCTCTTTCATTCCTAAGACTTTGGAAGCCAAGGATGTATATCTACTGAGATGCTGTCTTATTTGCACTGTAGACTGCATATCCATTTCCTCTCCTGTCCTTAATGTCACAAGCAGACTATCTACACTTTGAAGATTATCAGTTATTGCTCCAGGTGACAGTCAGAGTGCCCCTATATTAGTGGTAGAAAAGTAGGTACTGTGCCAACTGACTAAAGTCTATTTGACAGCTTGCAGTCTGATGAAACACAAAAGCATCTAACTGGTATGTTTGATATTCCTTTTCTGGAGTAAAGCAAGGAGAGTTACTCTAACCCTAGTACCAGAGCTGGAGTGACCACATCTAAGAGAAAAAATGACAGCCTGCACTAAGCCATGCTTTTCTTTCCTATTTAATACCAAGGGAGAAAAATCACTTTTCTCCACATGTCTACTTTTGGGAAAGCTTTAGGGTGGACCTTTTTCTGATATGAAGGGAAAGGATAACATCAAGAGAGGTATTTGCAGTGATCTGGGTGAAGATCACATTTCTACCTTTAAAAGAAGAGGTAGGCTCTGTGGGTAAGCCACAGAAGTGTCATTTTGCTGTTAAAATGAAGCTTGTTCAGTGATTGTATAGAAAAATTGTATCTTTAGGTATTTCAGCAGCCTGCATCTCTTGGGAAGCATAATACTGAAATACTCAGATATGCCCCTGGGTGAAAGAGCAAAAAAAAAAAAAAAAAAAAAACACTCCTACCTGGTGACTTCTTGATGATATATGTGAAGAAAGCCCATGGACTGCGATCAGAGAAGTGCCCACGTTGCAAAAGTACTGGCAGAGTCACTGATGCTTCAGCCAAATGGCCAAGAACAAAATAGTCATGGAAATTCTACTTACTGCAAATTTCTTCTGGCAGCTGCTGAAAGTCAATGATGATGGGCATATATGTACGTGCTCCATCACTATACTGAGCATTTTTGGGGAGCAGTGGCAGGCAGTGAAGGACTTCAACCTATAACTTCTCTAAGATAAAAGAATCCGTATCAGGCAGCCATGTGTGCCTGAGGTGTCACCTCAGTAATTATAGTAATTTTTATTAGAGGTATCTGAAGTCCACCCACCCATTCTGAAGTGAAAGGTAAAAGTGTTTGACAGGCTAAAGGGAGTTCTGAAATCTGTTTTTGCAGAAACCTTGTTCTGATGGGCTTGTTTCCTTGTAGTACCACCCAATGCATTAGGAAGAAAAGTGGGATCCAGTGCAATCTGTCTGAGGATTCAGCCTCAGAACTATGAATAGAGCAGCACTCCAGGTGGGTTCTAGCTTTGAGGGAGGAATCAAGCTAACAGGGTATCTATGGATCATCCACTGAATTCAGGGGACCTCTCAAATGGACTGTTGTGCTTTGATTTGCACTGTGGAGCAAGCTTAGAGCACATGAACTGGATTCCCTTTGTGTGAAACTTAACTGGAAGATGCACTCCAGGAATTCACCTGGAAAGCTGGAAATTGGAAAGTTGGCACTCTTTCAGAGCAGAAAGCAAGCAGCTAGTTTGACACAGAAAAGCCCCATTTGATATGAACAGGGAGGACGTCAGGTCCTCACCAGCTATTTCCCTTTACAGAGCCACTTCTGCTGGTCTGTGTTGCTTGCTAACATAGATGTAGCTTCACTGGACTAAGGGATTTTGGTATCTTACAGACATGGGATTTATATTTTGCACATAGGATCAAAAATTGTATGCAGTATATGCTTAAAAATGAGATAGAAAAATAAAATTTTTGGTTTCGCCTAATTCAGTGGTTTTGATTCCTCTGTCATTTATATTAAAGGAAAAGAAAGAATCCTAGTGGATTGAATACTTTGCACTTGTCAACAATATGTCAGGATAAAATGTATCTTTAAGCATAAAGTATAGCCAGTCTCATTCCTGAGCTGATATAGGGAGTTCTTCAAATGACCTTGGAGGCTGAGAATGAAGAACAGACACAGTCAAAAATGCTTTTTGCCTTCTGAAGTCAGCAGGCTGGATTCGACCATCAGTGTGTCACAGAACATCACAAGCTTTCACACTGAATACAGTCATTTTAGGTGACTGTCAAAAGCATTTCTATAAATCAGTGAAATTGATATGTTAGTGGCTTTTTTTTAAAACCTTGGCAAACTAAGCTTTCTACATTTCTGCATCAAACATATTTGAAAATTTCCTTAATTGTAGCAGACCTGCTAATTATGGAAACAATTCAAGGATAAGATAAAAACCAAGAGACAAGACATAAAGAGCTTCAGATTTTTTTCCTCTTCTGTAATCCTGTGACAGTCATTTTTTTATTCCAAGTGAAGAAAATAATGTCAGAAGGATACTAATCATCAGTGTGCTACAGCTGAAAATAGTACAGCTGGCAGATGAGTATTTTAATGTATTTCTAGATTAAGGAAGGCAGTTTAAAGAAAACATCATGCAAAAATTCAATCTGCTATGGGTTTAAAATAAAGTCCTCATCTGTGACGTGGTAGAGTGAATAGCTACCTTATGTTTTATCATATTGCAGTGGACTATTTTTCTAATGAAACTTGTGTCCCCCTAAAGCATTCTTGAGATATTTTGTGTTCACTTTGGTCTCTAATAATGCAATGAGTGAGTGCAAGAGTGGATTTTCCTTTAGTAAGGCTTTATCAGGACACTTTTCTTAACAAATTAAACTCTAAATGAAAGCAATCCATACAGACAAGGCAAAACAAAATGCTGTATATTAATTTCAATGAGCTATTTCATTCTCATTAAATTGGATTCTTAGCAAAATTAGTAAGGGTTTTGGAAAGGAAATGAATTAGAAGTTTGTTTCTTGTATATGTTTGTTTTAATACATCTTTTTCTCTTCAAATCCTTAAATAATACAGCCATATAGTACAGCTTTAGCTGGACTAATGCAGCTGGAGCCTAAGAGAGTACAAATCAGCATCCAACACTTCATCTATGGTCAAAGATTCCTCTACCTTCAAGAAGCCCAGATTGAGGGAGAACTAGATCTTAATTACACGTGAGAAATACGCAGAATACAGTGGTATTTAATATGTGTAAGAAATGGCTTCTAAATCATAGAATATGAAAAGAACATGTAAAGAAGGTGCAGAGAACATCTATCTTTAGTCATTTTCACCTGTTGTCTGAGGTTTGGTACAGACAAGATATTTGTGCACACCTAGTTTCACAGAGGAGTTTGGAGTTTGAAGCAGGAGGAGGGGTCTCAGACCACCTGCACTTCTCTGGCTCAATATGAACTCATTATTGACTTCCTACACATTCTTCCATAAATTGTGCTGGTTATCCAGGTACCTCCAGGTAAGTATGATTTCTCTTAGGAGATCATCCCACAGGCTAATAGATCATAGGAATCTGATTTTCACTCCTCTGTGCTCTGCAATCTCTTAACTGCAGTCCATCATGGCTAATTTTATTGTACTAACTAGTGTCTGTACCTGAGACACTTCAAATAAGCTAAATATATCAACAGAAAGATATCTGCATGGCTCTGAATAACCTTTTCACATGATTTTTTCTTTGCATGCCTCTCTGGGAGAAAGGACACAGCAGAGGGCATTCACCTTTCCCTCGGCAGCAATAAACCTCTATAACCTAAACAGCTGGTCATTTTTTGTGCTCTCTAGTACCAGCTGATGTATTTAAACCCTGTTACCTATGTACCTGCTTAATTTTTTTTCCTTTCCTGATAAGAAGATGGTATAGTCTCTCTCCCTTGGTGGTGGTGGCTGCTTTCTCCCCTCCCCACTCTCATCCTTATAGAGCCTTTTCTTGAATTCTTTTCAGTTGTGGCCCTGCTAAATGATTTATGTGGAGCTTTCCTCCTGAATTAGTCTCAGTCTCATCCCTTTCTTTGGTGAAGACAGTCTGGTATTCTCTCTCTTCACTCCAAAAGGAGTATTATCAATCTCAGTCAGGAACATCATTCAGGGCTAATTCTACAAAGCATATACTAAAAATCTCCTTCTGATAACCTAATCCTACTTTTGAATATGTATTTTTTTACCAAGTACATATTTTCAACACTGGGTATGGCTTGTGATATCATGGTTTTGGATGGGTGCTTTTTGGGGACAACACACTAATTAACACTGAATGTAATTCAGGTCCCATTAAAACCCAGTGGAAAATCCCTTGGTAAATTGGGTCATCCTGATCAGCCACTGACTGTTTTTATCTCATTTCATGCCTTTTCCTGTTAAAGATAATCTTTCAAAGTCAAAGCATTACCATCAGAACAAGTAAAACTTTGCACGGTTACTTCAGAGTGATCTGATATTTTTTAGCTTAGCCTCTCACCTTTCCTTCACTCCAATCATGACATGAGGTTAGCTGCTGAATGACCCAGAATTCTTAATTTAAGTTCTTCATGTAAGGAATATACAGGAAGGGAAAGAGATTTGCTCATTAGTCAGATCTGCAGATGACAAGCAGTTATTTAGAAAAGTCAAATTTAGAGTTATAATACATGTAGTGAATGACTGCAAGGTCAACAAATGCTACATTATATACACTGTAGCGAAATAGGAAAATAGGACAACAGATCAGTGGCCTGCAGTGAGACATCAGAGACCACCTGGATCAGATCAGCTCAGTCACGATGACCCCTTCATTTTGGTGGGCAGGTCTTGTACCATCTTTGGCACAGCTGCAGAGGAGAGTTTCTGAAATCTCAGTGAGACACCTTAAGCTCCTTTTCACTGTACCTAACCACCGTTCTGCTGAGAGGTATCTGCATAACAGAGGTATCTGCATAACTTTGTGAACAGTCCGATGAGAATCAGTGCTCACAGTGCCTCATAGAAGTAAACAAGAAAGTGAGGTGAGTAAAGAAGAAAATAGAAATTAAGATATATTGTTATTCCTACATGAACTACTGCACAGGGGTTGGCTTTCCTATCTTAGGAAGGATATTGTTAAATTAAAGGGCAATCAGAAAAAGGTCATAATGTGATTAGGTGTTTGAAAATTTCTCTAATTATGATGTTGAAAGGATGGGGAGTGTCTATTTTAGGCAGACCTGCATGAGGGTCAGGGAGAGAAAATGAAAAAACTAGAAGAGATGACAAAAGAAATTCTGCTCTCACTACCTTGGAAAAAAAAAACAAAAACAAGAACAAAGATATATTTTTCTGAAATATGCCAGATTTAAAATTTTCAAAGGAAAAGTTCTTTCAGACTTGGACAAATTAAGCTATGGGACTTACAAAAGTATTCCTATAAGTTTTACAAGAATAAGGAACTTTACTTTTGACTTTTCTAATGTGTATGCTATTTTTCTGCCTTCCAAGTGCTGTTTGGGTAGATTTGTGTTATGTGAAAGAGCACACACAACAAAGAGTGAAGAGAGGGAATATTCTGGGCCAGACTGTACATGGTGGTCAATAAGAAGATTTCTGAGGTTTCAGTAACTAGGAGAGGCACAGTGAGGGTTTGCCTCCAAAGCTCTGGCGGCAGTCCTGGCAGCTGGACAGAGCCCTGACCATCTCCTGAGTGCTAAAATGGGAAGCCAAAGAGGAAGCAAAGTCCTTAGGGTATGGGGATGGGCATGGGGGAATTTAAAATCAAGGCCATTGGAAATACTGAAAAGCCCTTGTGTTGGGGGGCTGTTAGAATCTGCCCTGAAAGTGGGGGTAACTCAGGTTCTTGTTAATAGACCCCTTGGGACAGATTAGAATGAAACGACACTGAGTGATAGGAGTTTACACATATGTGTGTTTGTATATATATATATATATAAGGTTTATTTTAGAACAATTTGGTTGCAATGGAAAGGAGGTATGTAGCTGTAGGAATGCAACAATATAAAAACATAAAGACTGAAGAAAATGTATGAGGAAAAGAAAGAAAGAAAGAGAAAGAAAGGATAAGAGTAGAAAAATATCACCATCTGTGGATCCAGTGACAAGACTTGATTGTTGCAATTTTGATGTCCTTTGATCCAAGTGATGGTTGCAGTCTCGATTTATTGGGATTAATGGGTTAGCACCTCTGCTGGAGGAGGGAGTTTTAATGCCACTCTCTATTGCAACACTGTGGTTCATGTGTAGTCCTTTGGTTGGTGGAAGACCCCAGAAATGAGTATAGGGGCACTTTGGGGGTTCTTTGGTCATTTATGACACCTTCTAAGACATGACAGCTGCCTCTCATGTCAGAGGACTTCACAGGATCACAGAATCACAGAATATGCTGAGTTGGAAGGGGCCCACAAGAGTTACTGAATCCAACACTTAGTCCTGTACAGGACCATCCCCAAGAGTCCCACCATGCACCTGGGAGTATTGTCCAAATGGTTCTTGAACTCTATCAGGTTTGGTGCTGTGACCTCTTCCCTGGGGAGCCTTTTCCAGTCCCCAGCCACCCCCTGGGTGAAGAAACTTTTCCTAATATCTAACTTAAACCTACCCTCCTCCCTTAACACAACTTCAGGCCATTTCCTCCTGTCACTGGTCATGAGAGTGAAGAGATTGGTACCTGTCCCTCTTCTTCCCATCACGAGGAAGTTGAAGACTGCAACGAGGTCTTCCCTCAGTCTTGTCTTCTCCAGGCTGAACTGAATGATCTCAGCCACTCCTCATATGACTTCCCCTCAAAGCTGCCAGGGCACTGCTGACTCATATTCAACTTGCCATCAGCCAGGACCCCAGATTCCTTTCTGTGGCACTGCTTTCCAGCATCATTCCCCAGTCTGTATACACATTTAGGGTTGCCCCATGCCAGATGCAGAATCTGGCACTTTCCCTTGTTGAATTTCCTATGGTTGGTGACTGCCCAGTCCTCTAATTTGTCGGGGTGTCTCTGCAGGGCCTCCCTGTCTTCTTGCCTGGAGGGGAGTTTTCACACCTGAGATAGCTGTGTAAGAGATGGCATGATAAAAAGCATTATCCCACCTCCAAGGATCTGCTTCTTGTCGACCTCTTCCCTTATCTGGCTCAAAATCCAGCTTGTAGCCTCTGGTGGTGGATGTGCAACACCCCTGCACTTGGGCTGTTCCCTTGGACTGCAAGCACCCTTACTTTTGCCAAGGTCAATCCTTTTGTCATTAACCATTGACATTTCAGTCTCTCACAGGGGCATGCACCGATTGGGAAGTGACTTTAGGGGCTGGGAGTTCTGAGGAAGGAAGCACGGGGAGATATTGTGGGTAGCTCCTACCTCTGCATTTCTGATTGTTATTTCTGTTTGTCACTGGAGACCATGAACAATGTCTTCTGTCCCAGAACTGCTATAATGTCCTTCCTATCTCCAGTACTTTGATTTTCCTTTGGATTAAAAGAAGTAGTTTAACAGATGCAGTTATGAAAAATAGTCAAGATAATGAGAGTAAATGCTAAAATAAAGTGCTAGAAGGAAAAGAGAACCTTGTGATATAGGTTTTGATAAACTTTTTAGCAACTTGAACTTGGAAGATCTGTCCTTTTTTACTGAGAAATTGGTCTCCTGTAGTGTTAGTCAGTGCAGAAAAGACCATTGTCTGTATGACAGGTCTGGGCCGGTATAAATATTCTTAACGGTATTGTAGCACTAATTGAAAACCCAAAGTGAGTTAAAAATCCTCTGAAGACTGTCTGTGAAATATATTATTCAAACTGGGAGTAAACACAATTTACTTGTATTTCATTCCAGCTGCAGCATCTGTTCCCCAGGAGATGCAACTGAGTCCCCCTTGATCAAGTATCCAAGTAAGATTAGTAAAACTTTTCTGAGTGATACTGCAGAACTGGAGAGGGGAGCAGCTGCTTATGGGTCTGATTTTTGGAGGTACTGAACAGATGTGTATCACACTGACTTTAGCTAGACCTGTGGGTATTTAAGGCTTTTGATAGTAATAGAAAGGCCCTGACTGCAGTGGCATTTTTCATTCAACTGAAGACTCATTCTCCAAAGTTATTACTTTTAGGTTGGAATATTTCCCAAAAGTTTAATCGATCTTTATGGAATTACATTTTTATTAGTCATGAAATACATTTTTTTACATTGATTATTTTTCTCAAAAAAGCAATTAAGTGATGCATGAAAGGCAGAGAAGTAACAAAATTACATTCAAAAGGTTTAAGGAATAATAATTTGAATTATAAAGATCAATCACACTGTAAATGAAATTCAGCTGACTCAGAACTCCCTTACTACAGCTTTTACAAACTTTTACTACTTGTCTTCCTAATCCTCACATAGGGAATACTCTGCATCTTAATACCCATATAAAGTTCAGTCTAACTTAGAAGTAGTTAATTTTTTTTTATAGTCTACTGAGAATTCAGTATTTGCTAAAGATTGTCTAAACTGAAAAAAAACCAGAGCACAATAAACATATCAATAATCTGTAAGTGGGATTACCTGGAAAGATTTGAGGTAAGTGTTGGAAAATAAGACCTCCCATGATGAAAAAAACTTGATGTCTACAGCAGACCTAAATTAAAAGGTTACATACAGGTTTTTTCTCTGCTAGCAGTGAATGTAATGATCAGTCGTTTTCAAATTACTGTCCTGGACACCAAGGAATTTGATAAACCTGTTCTGGTTGTCAGCAGAAAAAAATGTTAATTAAAAAGTTAGCCAGGGATGGGACCAGTGGCAGTCCAGGAAGCAGCTCATGAGAAAGGCAATTATGTAAAAGTGCACTGTGAGATGGAGTTTCTCAAATCAGCTAAGCCTCTGGGAAATTAAATGATGATGGCAATACATGAATTGCCCCCTGTTTTGGCTGTTCTTTTCACATTTATAGCAGCTCTGAGCCCTTGTTCTAGACCTCAGAACCCCTGATGTGCTGGGTGCTGTACAAGCCCAGAAGAGAGATGGTATCAATCCTAGGGAGCTTGTGAGAGCTAGGGTGATAAAGTAGCCTAGTGCAGCAGAGATATTAGCTCAGGTTCAGACACAGGTATAGTTGTGATACATATTTCTGGCCTAAAGCATCAGAGGAGCAGATTTAGGATTGCCCAAACCTGACATGTCCCAAGTATAAGAAAACAGATGGATAAAAGACAGCCAAGAGAAGACAAGGAGTCTATGAGACAATTCTGGTCACCTCGATAAACAGTTATCTCAGTACACAGATGGCTTAAGTACTTTCAGATGTAATTATTTGTGTTTTGAGTACAGGTTTTACATAGATTATGCCCAATTGCTAAATAGCAAAACATAAAATCACAGGCTTTTTCTAATGGTCTTTCTACATAAAGTTTTGGCAATGTTTATTTCTCTAACAAACACATAATGTGCCTAGATTTACTGACTAGTGGATAAAAAAGCGTAAGTTCTTATAATATAAAAGAAGTGAATGAGCTTTTTTGGCTGATTCATAGTTTGGTTGTTTTCATTTTTCCTTTAGCGAATTATAAAACAAATGTAATAAGAATGAATGTAGGTACAAGAATAAGCAGTACTGAAGAGTAGATGGCAACTTAAGCAGAGATGAGTCTTACAGCTTGTATATCTTTGCTATCAGCAGCAATGCATGAACAATAGCTCGGAGCCTGTAGGGGTAGAAATATTCTTACTGTTTAGGTAAACAATTTTTAAAATACCTGTTTGCAGTCTTCTTTCTCAGCTAAAGATAAGTTGCTCATGTACTTAGTTTAACAGCAACCTTCAGATTAACAGCATCTTCTGTGCTAACTGCAGTGCTCTTAATGCCATAGATACGCAGTGCAGAAAAATATATAACAGACTGAAATTTAATAAAGCTCTGCTTGGTATCATATCTTATGAAAAAGAGGATATTTATTTAACATCCTTCCAAGAAACTAATGGGTTTATTTTTTTTTTCTTCGTGTGTGAAGACTGCTTCTTTTCCCATTGGATTTGTGCATGAATATAAAGCCCGAAAATGCCCTTTAAGTCAATGGAAATTTCTTTACTGACTTAAGAGAGTACAGAAGTATGTATATACTGCTGTTCCTTAGCAGTATAGCAGAATAGCCTTGTACTTTCATCTGGGCTAGATACTTGAGAACAGTTTTACTGTCAGTTTTGCTACATCTGTTTCTGAAAAATCTGAATTTGAATTTACTGAAGTTTTCTGTAGTTCTCAGTTCATAAGTTAAAAAATGCAGCACTTTTTTAGCCTTTTGAGGTACAGAAAAAGGCTGGATTCTTTTCTTTAACTGTACTTGATTATTTTTTCAGACATTTCTGTCTCCTGTTATCTGTTGATATATTGACTAAACTGCCGAACTGTTCATCAATTGAAGTGAATGGCATGTCTCCTCAACTTCTATGCTTCTGGTAACAGAAAAGAAACAGCAACTAGAGAACTGAAGTGGGACAGAATTTTATGCAGGATAATTTAATAGGCTATAAATTTATATCTTAGTTATCTAATTCCAGTGCCCTAACCACTTAGGAGACAAACTGTCTTTGTTAGAAGGTTGCCTCTGCACTTTTAGCTAATTAGTACACTGCTGCCTGAGCTTGCTGCAAAAGGGATGGGTTGTTTTTAGTTCTCCAAAAATGTTATTTGGTTGAGTCTGAACAAAGCTGATTCCCAGACACAATGCCAAAGAAAAATGCTGACTCCCAGATAGATGACATTCTAGTTATTTCGAAGTTAAAAGTAGGAGAGTTTTTTTTAATTTTTTGTTTGTTTGTTTGTTTGTTTGGGTTTTCTTTTTGTTTTTGTTTTGTTTTGTTTTTTAAAGTAAGTTTCTCAAATTTATTCAGCAAAACCAGTGCAAAGTAGGGCACAGTTCTTCTTTTCATGGGACACCTTAAAGCAATATATTTTAAAAATTAAGATCATATGTAACTTCTGGAAAAGTGAAGGGTAGAACATCTCATAAATGTTTTAATAATTATCCTTTCCTTATGTGCAAGAACATTTCAGCATGGAGCAGATACATAACGACACTGTAAGTCCCCCAGATTAGCATAGAGATTTAATGTTATTGTATTAACCTACTTTCTAGGAAGTCCAAGAATTGAAAACATGCCTAAAAAGCTATTTATATTTCCTTATTCTCTGTTGTAAAGAGCTTCAGGGTGGCTACACACATTTGACCATATTTGTTTTTATGATCCAAAATTATCTTGAAAATAGTTGCTTGTTCTTCCTGCCGATCTAAAAAATAAAGTTGCTGAATCAGCGGCAATTAGAGAAACAATGTGAGAACAAAGTGGGAAAAAGATCAAACCCTGAAAAATATATCATTAAGAAAGACTGAGAAGCTTAGTAAATGGTATCTGAACTGGATTAATGAAAATATTCAAAATTGATAATCATGTGCCACTGAGATCATCTCAGGCTTAATAATGGCTAAGAAATACACATGTAAGAGATGAATTAATGATTAAATTTGTTTTTACTGGCATTTCATCAAAGAAACAAGATGGCCCGTAAGTTCTACTGAGAGAAATGTAGTTTTCAAACCAGTTTTCATTTGTTTGCTCCCATTGTGCTACTGGAGAAGGTTTGATGTGTTTAAGAAAAAACAAGCCCTGGCTCTGCAACCCCTGCTTTCTTATAAGTCCCTTTAAAAATGAATTGGATCAAATAGTTTTTCTGAGACCTGAAGACCCAAGGGTCTTGCGTTTTTGGGCACTCCATATTCTCCATGAAAGATAGGCATTACATTTGTCTTTTCTCTGCCTTTTACTCTAGCCTTCCAAGACCATAGATATAACTGTTGTTGCCTGTGAGCTCAAATGGCCAAGTTGCAACCCTCTAAAGTGAATGATTAGAATATCTGAGTGCAGGAATGCAGCTATACATTAAATTAACTGTTGGTTTTATTCTTACATTTGAGAAAAAGAAGTCTTAAAAGTAAAACAAAGCTTACTTACTAGATATGTATGAAAACTAATTGAAAATTCTGTGGAATTTCTTCATGTGGAAAGAGACACTTAATGAGAAAAATCTTCTAAAACATCAAAAAAATTCTTACTTCAAATATCAATTCCAAATCAATATTTTCTTATGAATATATAGATTCAAACATACATTTCCATTTTTTATCAGTTTTAACCCCCCCCCCCCCCAGAGTTACAAGCAAAAGTAACAAGTGAATGGAATAATAGTCTGAATTATTTTAAATTGTCCTAAGTTGGGAATTTCAAAATGCTTTGGCCAAACATTGTTAATTATATTGTCATAGAATCATACAATGGCCTGGGTTGGAAGGGACTTTAAAGCCCATCTAGCTCCAGTGCCTCTGTTGTGGTCAGGGACACTTTTCACTAGACCTGCTTTTTTTCCTTTTTTGCAAAACAAATTAACAGTAGTTGCTTCATGGTATAGACCTGAACAGTCTAACTGCAAATGCCTACTGGTGATGACAATGTGTCAGTGTGTTGATTTACAACTGACATTAGTATAAAAGCGTATCTGGGTGGCTTATAGAGACTGAGTGCCCTAAAACACAAATTAAACACCATATGCAAAGTGGGGATCATAAGGTTTGCTAATGAAAAAGAAAAAGTTGACAGTAAAGAGCTGGGAAGGAATTCCACAGTTCCTGATAAGCACGTGACCAAGTGATGCAATTAACACCAGAAAGTCAGTGCTTATAGACACAGAGTGCTATCTATGAGAGACAAACAATCATGATTTTACAGATGTAGTGATGATCTCTGGAGTAGTTGTCTCCATTTCTGAAAGAGAATTTGAAGGAAAGAAAAAGGAAATAAAATTATGTTAACGGCTACATCTGTATTCCAAAGTGCAAATCCTGTGTGTAGCAGTAATTCAACTTATTCAAAAGTATACAGGAGAACCAGAAAAGACCCCTGAGGAGGCAAGAAAGCTGATCAGTGGTATGAAATCGCTTTCAAATGAGAAAATGACTGACTAGAGCTGCCCCAACTAGGGATGATGATGGTAGAACAGGTAGAGCAGAGTTGATAAATAAGCTAGGAGGATTCATGGTTCTTTCTTCTTATAGGTTATTAAAAAGATTGATAAGGTTTCAGTTTTAGAACAGACAGCAGTTTTAGAACAGACAGAAGATGGTAACTTCTCACACAGTTTGTAGGTCAGGCAGGGTGTGGTTGGCTGTACTAAAAAGTAGATATCAGAAGCTTTCAGATATCTAAAAAGTAAATAAACTAATGGGAAATGTCAGCTCAGGAATATTATTTCATAAAATATTAATTTCTGGCTTAGGAAATCTTTGGTCTATAGGTCACTGGAAACTTGCAAAAAAATGCATCGGGTTCACCATTGTCTATTTACACTATTTCTACACCCTCTCCGGGGTAGGGTTGTTGATACTGGGGGTCAGGCATGGTTGCACTGTTTTTCTGTGGGTGATGTTTGTTAATGTTGAGCTATTGGCCTTTGCAGGGCCAAAGTTAAAAAACGTTATTACGTTTAATACATAAGCCATGGGCTAAAATTGATCTTGCACTGCTGCTGTTTTATTCTTTGACTGTAGACAAATACTTCTGTTTTAGTAGTGGAAAAAATTGTATCTTGTGCTTGATCTGGGCTGAAATATATTGGTGACTTCTGTGATAGTTTCAGATGGGCTGTGCAAAGATGAACGCTCAAAATACCAATTGTTGAACTCAGCCTAGCTATTCTGGTGGACATTATTAAAGATTTCTCCTCAGAAATGCTTTGCAATTTCTAAAGCTGTCTTGGAAACCAAATACGCAGCTACCCTTTCTCTTTCTCTTTGCTACAACACAATGCTGGGACTCTTGTTCTCAGTTCTGTTCCTATATATGAGGTAACCAATAGCACACCCTGAGTAATTTCACAACCATTTCTGCCTGTGTCTAAAATATTTTTTTTTTTCACTGCTCTTTCATCATTCTGATCTCTACTTCAATATTTGGAGACTAACAAAGTATCTGTTTGGTTTTACATAATTGATATTGTAACACAACAACCCCTGCAGCGCTACAAGCTGGGCACAGAGTGGCTGGAGAGCAGCCAGGCAGAAAGGGACCTGGGGGTGCTGATCGACAGGAGGCTGAACATGAGCCAGCAGTGTGCCCAGGTGGCCAAGAAGGCCAATGGCATCCTGGCCTGCATCAAGAACAGTGTGGCCAGCAGGAGCAGGGAAGTGATCCTTCCCCTGTACTCAACACTGGTGAGGCCACACCTTGAGTATTGTGTTCAGCTCTGGGCCCCTCAGTTGAGGAAGGATATTGAGATGCTGGAGCGGGTCCAGAGAAGAGCAACGAGGCTGGTGAAGGGACTTGAGCACAGGTCCTATGAGGAGAGGCTGAGGGAGCTGGGGTTGTTTAGTCTGGAGAAGAGGAGGCTCAGGGTTGACCTCATCACTCTCTACAGCTACTTGAGACGAGGTTGTAGCCAGATGGGAGTTGGTCTCTTCTCCCAGGCAATAAGTAGGACAAGAGGGCATGGGCTTAAGCTCTGCCAGGGGAGGTTTAGGTTGGATATTAGAAAGAAGTTCTTTACAGAGAGAGTGATCAGGTGTTGGAATGGCCTGCCCAGAGAGGTGGTGGATTCACAGTCCCTGAAGGTTTTTAAGATGAGGCTGGATGTGGCACTGAGTGCCAGGATCTAGTAATCACAGTGGGGTTGGATCAAGGGTTGGACTTGATGACCTCGGAGGTCTCTTCCAAGACCCAGTTAATTCTATGTTTTTATGATTCTATATTTAAAAATCCCTGCTATCTTAAGCAGTGATTGTTTATAAAGAGGTGTGGATGCCTCTTAAAGGACAGTACAGTGATACAGGGATACCACATACTCCAACCCCCAACACTGCACTCAGTCCATAATCAGAAAATGTTTCTTTCTAGCAAATTAATTAGTGCTAAATTACAATAAAAATATGATAAGGGAGTTCAGTCTAGGGAGTGCTTGACTATGTCCGTGTCCATTTATTTCTCTCTTTCCCTCCTTCCCTGTCATTAATTAATTACGGAAGAAGTAATTAGGTTTTCTTCAGCCTTGTATTAGTTTGGTTTTGGAACAACATCTGCTGGGGAGAAATCCTCTCTTGATATTAATTTTCTGCACTGAATGAACATTACTGAAAAGATATAATCCTAACCATCTGAACTGGTGTATTGTATACTACTCACCCTCGGTTAAAAATCCGAAATGCATCAGAGGGCTTCTTTCAGTACAGTGTGTTTTCCAATACTATGGTGATTATTTCTTCATATGATAGGACAATTTCACTGCTAATGTTCATCAACCATTCCACCTAATCCACTCCTTACCCGGGAAGAGCAAATTGGGTCAACAGAAACGCAAGTTCAGAGATTTGGTATACATTTAATTAACTATTTGGCATTTGATGAAACGTTACTACACAATGTCAGTATTAAATCTATGCTTGTGCACTTAATGCACTTCTTGTAAGTCACCAAACTGTCTTCAGATACCAGTTCTTACAGTTTCCTTGGGCTACAGGGTGGAATCTGACCCATAGGGAATTTAGAATTTCATCCTTGATGTTCTACAATCTGTTGAAGGCAATTGAAGGTCTGTGACCTTAATGTAGTTTTTCAAATTCCTTAAGAACTGGGACTTGAATGTAGTCACTTCTTGTGTGTGCTTATTCACAAGAAAACCTGCAGAATTCCCATGCCTTTCAAATAATCAGTGAAAAGTTTTAGTTTAGAAAATGGGTTTTAGATCCAAGCTCTTGCTAAAAAAGTGATAGAGGAACAAAGTGTACGAGGAGAAGTCTTTTTCTAGGTGGTTATTTCTGGAATAGATTACCAAAAAAACACAGGAAGGGAAGTTCACTGCATTAGACTTTCAAATTATCTCAGTGGGGCTTGAGATGTAAAAGTTCTCAGAGACTAGTTTTCAGTTTTGTAAGACTGGGAAGTTTTGCAGCTAGTTTGTGTTTATTAGATACATTAAAGTTAATATACCCTATGTTCAGTTCTTGATAATGCTGCAAAGTAAAAGTGGAGCAACCATATGATTTTTTTATTCAACTCAAAAAGATGTTTGTCTAAGGAGTTATTTTGCTAACCACTCCTGCATTTCTAGAGAGAGATTAAACTGATTTAGATACTGGAATGGGAAGGAATGAAATCCTAAATTCTTTTAACTTCATGCAAATCTAATTCTGGTATTACTTGCTGGCGCAATAGGAAAACATCTATTTCTACAGTAAATGTCAATTGTACCATGTAATTTCTAGTTATAAAGTCAGGCAGGGTGAAAATGACAAGCTCACAAGTGCTTTTTACAAGTTTTCTGGTACCATGCTCTCTGGGTAGGATCAATTTAGGGTAAAAGTTCTTGGTAAGAATTAGACAATTCGTAAGATAGATTTCCCATCTTGGTGAGCACGTTAAGTGCTTTTCCCCTAGGGGAAAAAGTATTGCTTATTTCTCATGAAAACTCTTGAGGGTGTTTAGATTGGCTTTGGTGTTCATTGATGGAAAACTTGAACTTTTTATTGGCCTGGGAAAATGATTTCTAGACAGTCTGGCAATCTCTACGTGTTCAACTAGATGTAACAAGTACAAAGGCAAAGACCCAGCTCACTCTGTAAGTTGATTAAGTCTTAAGTTGAATGGACATTATTTTTGTAACTTGTAAAAGTAACAGAAGGTATTAGGAAGAGAACTATTCATGCAGAAAAAAGAGGTATGTGGGTATCTTTAGGATTCACATTTTGGCATATTTTGTAGTATAAAGTTTAGTTACACTAAAAGTAAAAACTGCAAATCAACAAAAATTCAGTAAGCTGAGATGATTGCAAAAAATTCTGATCCTCTTTAGTTGAATGTGATTAGGGTAAAGAACTGCTATAAGTTGAAATCCACAGACAGACATTTCTGTAAAGAAGCTCAAAAGTAAAGCAAAGTAAATCTAACAACAGCACAGTAGCTGTTGTCAAGTAAATTGATCAAAAACTTAAAAAGAAATATTTTTAACATACGTATTTTAGAAATGTTGACTATTCAATTGAGAACATAAAATCTTTATGATATCTTGCAGCTGTTAGAAGGTTTTTCTGTTGTTTCTATTAATTGATTAAGGATAATGTGGGAAAAAAATAGGACTGGGATAACTGTTAGCTTCCTGTAATTGTCATGATTTTTCACAAACAATAAACAGTTCACAACCACTTATGTATAATAATACATCTATTAGTTCTGCTGAGTGTGTCTCATATGGCACTCTGGCTTTGAACTCAGCCATCTTATGTAAGTATTCTCTCAACTATTGAGAGATTCCTGAAACCATGCTGGTACACGCAGAGCAGAGGGCTGTGAGTAAGGTTTGACTGAGGCTGGAAAAGGACTGAGTATTTTGGTCTTTCGTGTCCCTCTGCCATTAAGTTGTCTCTCCTATCCCCGATGCCCACATGGGCAGTAGTCAGAGGGGCTGATGTGGCAAACCTTATTTGGATAACAGGTGCACATTTCCAACAAATGCTGTAGTTGACAGTGACTGACTGTGGCTGTTCTCTTCATAGTGCTGGCCTCATTCTGAAGAGCTTGGTCATGCTGCCTGACATCTCCCTTCTCTTCCCATTCATTTAGCAGAGCTCTTTTCTCTAGGCAATGGTAGCAAGTGGAGCTGGAGTGACAAACTTCCATCCTGCTGTGGGTTTGTGCAGCTTTAGGCTGAACCTTCTTCCTTGCTCTTGACTTGCCAACATGTACATTTCTCAATATAATAGTCGAGATTTTTGCACTTCTTGCCCAGCATGCAGCTTTCTCATGTAAGGTCAAAAGGAATAGCAGAAAAGGCCTGATTTAAAAGGGATGAAAGGGAATGGAGATATGATATACTCCAGCGAGGTCCCTGCACCACAGTGCAATTACAGAACGTTCTAGTGTCTGGAACTGCTGTGTAGCTGATATGGGTGCAACCTAAAATACATGAACAAGTTAAAATAGTTTCTGGCTCTGCCATGCCAAGGCAACTTTGTACCATCTCTTCTCTGTATAGGAGACCATTCCACTTCAAATTTCACTAGATTTCAAGTTTCTGACCTGATTAAAATCATGCTGAGAATTGATACTCCTGAACTTGAGGCGTTGCTGGGTTTTGATGTCTTGCAGAAGCATGTCTGCATGTCCTTCTGAGGGACTATGAAGAGAACAGAAGTGACAGCCCATTGAAGAGAATGTAGGTTAAACCATAGATGACCTTGTTTATATTTAACATGCGTGTCACCTGCAATAACTTTTTTTCAAAGTTATGTTTCTGGTATCTTGTGAATATTTAGGGGCATCCAATTAGATAAAAAGCCTTCAGAATTCATACACTAAAAATTACAGTGCACAGTGAAGAGAAATTCTTACAATGCCTTTTCTACTATTTTTCCAGTTTATGTCACTGGACAGTTGCTTGGGATATTTGAATTTCAAAAAAATTAGAATAATAATTACACACTTTTTACTAACAACCACCGTATAAATCTGTGAAAGTATTTTCTGCATGGTTTCAGTTTACTCAGAAAATGTCTCACTGGTTGAGATTTTTGCAGGATCTTCAGTATGAAGGTCTGTTTTCAATTAAGAGAAAATAGTGAGAGATTATTCTGTAGTTCAGGTATTCCATCATTTTTGGAAGGTATACACTGAGAAATCATTTAACATATGCAGAAATGCTTTAGTCAGAATATGCTACTACTATAGCACTTGTCAAACCCTAAATCTTGTGCAGGCTGAGAAGCTGGTATGAAAACTATTTCAAATTGTTTTCAGATGAGGATGTTATCTGACAACATTCAAATGCTAAGATGCAAGATAAGCTTTGCTGTTTGCTTGCCTTTCACAGTTGTTGTAGGATAAGATTTTTTTTTTTTTACTGGTAATCTGAGAATTCTGATACTAACTTTCAGTATGTGCAGTTTTTTTTTCAAACAGGGATAACAGTTTCAGGTCTGTTTTCTGGTATATCTTTTTAAAAGTTCTATGAATACATCCAGGAGAGCCAAACAATTTCTCTTGACCACTCAGGGTCCAATTTTCGTGGTATGCATAATCTTTCTTTTCCTTTCCTATACAGGTTTTACCTCCTTTATTTTTGTCTGGGACTGCAAGTGCAGCCTCCCCCTCATTTTGACACTCTGAGAGGACCTCAGGGCCAGCCTTAGCATTATGACAGAACAACCTGTTTTCTCTGTGCTATAACCAAGTTGCATCAAAAACTTTGCAAGGAAAAGCTATCCACTCTTTCTTTATAATACAGTTGCCAGAGAGGCAGCAAATGAAATTAGCAAGAAGCGTAGTAAGAAGAATAGGAAGGGCTTTTTCAAAGAACTGTTATGTTTATCCCTTTTTGTTATATGTGGATGAGGAAAGTTCAGGAAGGTTAAGAGGCAGAGACCAACTAATGCAAACCAGAATTTTCCAGGTGCTATTAAATACAAAGATACCTGTTGTGATTCCCTCAGGCACACAGCACGGAAGCTGTGGGGACACCTTAGTATTATGTATCTCATATCCTTGATCTCTGATATTGAACATTATGGGAGATAGTATGCTGAAACAGGTATTCCTAGACTTCTGTGCTACAGAACTGTCTTGTTTTTGTTCTTACAGGAAAGGTCATTGCTGCTGTCTCCAGAGGAAGAAAAACCAAACAAGTAAGACTTGGATGTGTTTAGGAATTGATGTGATGTTAAGTATTCCAAGTATTTTGGCATCTGAGAACTTTTTCTTTCATATTATAAAACACAGGAAGAAATGAGATCGTATTTAGTATTACTTACTTCTTCAAATGGCTGTAGCCCTGAAATTGTACCAGAATCAGAGAATGATGTTAATAGCAATTACAGCACTTGCTCTTTTCAAGACTGGCATGTAGACCACCGGTAGGAGATGAGGAAAAAACCCCACCCTACCATACTGCTCATGAATTGATATTGAACCGGAAAAATGTGAACGTTGTAGTCACCATTCCTAATTGCATAATTTCCTCTACCTTTGCAAAAAGAGTCTAGGGAGGACTACAGAGTCCAGCTGCTCTGCAGCTGTTGGTGTCTCAGAATCCAGCTCCCATGGCAGAAGCCTACGTCCTAAAATTGACTAATGCCATTCATACATGACAATTGGCCTGGATGTATGACTGACAATGTGAAGATGTATGTAATTTCATTACAATAAATATATAACTGGTAGAAATGGCAACAAAATGGAAAAGAACCCCTGAGATACCTGGCAACACTTCTAGGTTTCCAACTTAGGCTTCTGTGTTTAGATGTTTTTGATGCTTTAGCAAGTGAACTATAAGCACTACTATACTGTTTGCAGTTACCTCCAGCCCTGGCACTTATCATAGTTCTATGAAACTGTGGGGAAAATAATTTCACATAATACTGTATCTGAACTTGTGACATATGTGGCTTTGTTACAAACCATTAGGATTTTATCTCATTACCATTGTTTTAGCTCTTTGAGAAACAGTTAAATGATTAACTTGGCAAGTAAAGCAAATCTTCAAACAATCATAACCAAAAATCATAGTAACATTTCTAGCTACAAGTTTATAGAAGTGAGAGGGGACGAGAGGGTTATGTAGCTGGTGTTTTTAGCCAAGGTGAGTTCCCCAGAGCAGGAAAGGAAACCCATTACTAATATGTGTGATTCCAAGTGACAAAAAAATGCAGTTTAAAGCATTTTAAACTTGAAAATACAGAGCTCAGAAACTATTAAAACAGTCAGAACAAGGCAACTGATCCCAAACATAAAGGTATAAATAATTCTCTAGGGCAGATAATATCTGGTTATTATTATGCTGTGATATTGGCATCACAGTTCTCTAAGACTTTCTGTGTTTGTGACAAGCACATTTGTGTTTTCCTTCTCATTTTTGGTCTGTACTGTAGCCAATGACTCTTTCTTTCCAGATGCATGACATTCACTGTCCTTATTTTTCTTATTTATCCATGTGTGAAAACACCCGTCTATGGATGTTTTCTCCCCAAACAATTACTGACTGTATTCTTACTTTAGTGATCAAACCTTATCCTATTTTTGTGCTCTTGCAACTTCTGCTTCCTATGATAACTCAGTTTGATGGTGATGGGATGGAGCTTAATTAAAAGCTTCTAATATTCCTTGTGAATATATGGGGCTGAACAGGCAGTCTTCCTCAACTTTTAATTTTTTGTGTGTGAAACTCCTACTAACAATGAAGCAGCTGCTCTCTTAAAGGGAACTATTTTTCACAGACGTTGGCATTGGGAGCTTTTGTGATCAATTTATAGTGAAGGTGTAAATGTTCTGTTTGGTTCAGGAGCCTAATTACACTTTGCAAACCTGCTGTTTTTGCTTCACATAAGTTATGTTATCTACACAAATCTATTGGTTTACACGTGGAATAATCAGTGTCTCTAAACCAAAGCAAGCACCTTTGCTTTTGGCACAAAATGCTGGTCATATATTCCACTTATTTCCTGCTACAGTTATAAATGGCAAATGGCAGGCCTTTTAAGAAATTCCCCTGTGGTGCAGCTAGCAGGAGATTGCTCAATTGTATAATAATCAAATCTGACCAGATGGTGATGAGGTTGGGTACTAAATGTTTTTTAAACTCTCCTGCTAAGTTTTCTCATTTAAAAGAGGAGAAATCCCACTTTAAGGCCTACAAGATTTCAAAGACACCTTGCTATGAGGCATACAGCATTGCCTATTCTGCCACATTGTGCAGCACTTCTCATTTTCAGGCAATGTAGGGAAGGGTCATGACTTATTTAAAAAGTCAATATGTTGTCAAGGAGAAGAAAAGTTAGGAAACACATAAAGATTAGATACAGAAAGCAGATGGTAAATTCCCTATTTATGAGAACTTCATCTTGTCCACCTGCAAAATGTCACAGCTTGAAAGCAAAATACCGCAGTTGGAGGAAGGAGATTTAGGGTGGGGTTCAGCTTGCAAACAGGAGGTGTATGCTGAGGTGTCCCAAGGAGCCAGGTGTCTCTGCTCCAAGTGTAGTCACTGTAGATGAAAGTATAGTCAGTGAAGATGATAGAGCTCTTAACCTCATGAGCTATGTAGGCAGGAACCACGGACTGTATGTACTAGATCACCATCAGCAGAGATGGGAGCTTAAATATCTGGTTCACATTGCAAATAACTTCTTCTGTACCTAAATGTGACTTGTTAATCACTCAGTTGTCTCTTGTCTCTCATTCCTTATTAGTGTGTACAAGGGCAATTCTGATAATTTTGGGAATTGTGCAATTCTCATACAAAAATTTCTTTCCTCTGAACTGAGTCAAAAGTTTGTCATCTCAGATCCTTGAGGCAGCAGGTTCTGTCTACTGTACCTGTATCATTTTGTGTCAGACTCTACAGGATTTTTTTTTCAGTATCAGAAGTTAATCAGTCAGATGAAATGCTACTGTTTATAGCAAGCGTTAGTATATCTCCTACTGACTACAGGTTAACATTCAATGAAAGAATCCTTATGAGCCTCTTTTAATCTGTCTATAGAATTGAAGGCCTTTAAAAATCAATAAAAATCTACTTGCCTTAAGTCAGCACTTACCTAGAACATGAAGGTTACCTCTGAAACACTTTTAAATTGTTTGGCTACTTCAGGTATTTTCATTGAGGCAATGCAACCTGTACCAAAGAAACAATTAAGCAACTAGCTCATGTGGAAATCTATTGGATTTTGGCAGGGAGCTGGGTAGAACGAGATTTCTCATGATGAAGCAACTAGCAAATCTGTTCAACACCCGTTTCAATCTCTGAATAAGAATAAGAGAAAGTGTGAGTTGGATGGTAATTCATGCAAACTTGGGTTTGTACTTCATGCATCATACATGTAATGAAGCACACTTCATCACAAGGATTTCATAGCACAGACTATTTTCATTTCTTGGTTAGTTTGTTTGTTCTGTTCTCTTCAGTGTCTAACACTTACAGTCTGAATTACTGAGAACTGGAGTGTGAGGTCTGACACTGGTGGCTTGACTGAGAGTTGAACCTTCTTTCAGTTGATGGACATATGGGTACTCACATCTCTGAAAAACAAACCTTTCCAGAGAGATGAATTGCTGTAGTCACCCAGAAAAAAAAATTTTACCACAGTCTTTAGTACTCACCCAGTTATTTTTGTTCAATAACTATGGCACTTTCACATCTGGTCTTGCTTTTCAGATTATTTTGTCATCTGACACTGGGTAGGATGCTGTCTTTTAGGCTTATATTTTATGTGGGCAGCAACTAATATTCCAAAGGAGATTTTGCTTCGTCATGTAGCAAATCAGTTTTGACTCTAAGATTTTCATATTTTTTTTAAAAAAAAGCCCTTTTGTGCTCCTCTGAAGAGCATAGGCGGAGGAAAGCACAGCGGAGTTATTGGCTTGGCGGGTGAATCATTAGTTGCCAAATCAGCACTTTTTTTCTGACAGCTGCCACCCTGCCCCAGAGGAAGGCTCCTAGCATCCCTGTGGAGCTGGTCTGTCCATGGGTGCATAAGTCTGGAGCTGTGCCTTGGTCTGCACGTATGTAACCCCCTGCTGCTGACAGGTCACTCAGCTAAACGTGCAGGTGGCACCCAGGTGCTGGATGCTGCAGCCTCACCAGCTGCAGTGTGCCATGAGCAGGGCAGAGAGCAGGGCAGGGCTTAGGCGCAGCTTTTCATGTGCTGGGGGGAGAGGAAGAGCTGTGCTATCGCTTGCAGGACAGTTTATTTTTTTTATTTTTTCATCCAGAGAAGTAACTGACTGTTATAAGTGAAAGGGAAGAAGAGTGGAGTTGTGCATGTGTTCTTCTTCTGTGCAGATCTTACCCTTTGCAATCTATGGCTAACCCCACGCGGCAGGAGACTTTCACAGTGCTCCATGACTTGCTGAAGACTCATCCCACACATTCTTAATTTTCCTTTGGAAGCAATCAGTGGTAAATACACAATCTCAGTTTTCCTGTCTTCCTGTCTTCTTGTGACTGTGGAAGTTCTGATGCAATTTTGTGAGATAAGAGATTTTTTTCTTGTGGCAGGAATTCAGTTTATTTGCTGTAGGCATATCAGTCGGGCTCTGGCCTTTGCTCAGAGCAGTACATCAGTATCCCTACAACTTACTAATCACAAATGTCTTACTTAAAAATAATTCCTTCTTCAGAGTTGTCATTCTTGTGTTTTACTTACATTCAGAGCCTATCCTACCACATACACAGGTGGGTATGCCATACTTCTACTCTGGCAGTCTTTTTTTTATCATTTGTTAAGTGCTGACTAAAAAAAAAAAAAAAAGGCACATGACCCTTCAATTGTGTTTGAATTTTTTTGTTGGTGTGGTTTTTTTTGTTGTTTTTTTTTTTTTTTTGGACATAATTTAATGTCTAATCTCTTTTCTTTGCCATAATCTCATTTATTCACTTTTATATTTCATGTGTTATGAAAATTGCACCAGCTGGTACATCTTCTGAAATTACATGTACTGATTAAAGGACTTGCTGACCTACCAGCCACTAAATAATTATGTCCTCAGTTGGGGAAATTGCACCAGAAAAAGATGCTCTTCAGAGTGATATTCAGACAACTTGATGAATACTTTTATGTCTCTTCGTGTATATATTTAATTTGAAAGATTGTTAACTAAGGCCTTAAGTTAAAGCAAAGCCTGATCTTCTGTATTATAGGGAAGAACTCAGTTATCAAATTGGAAATACCTTTTATGCCAGAGAAAAGTAACAAATAAAATGAAGCTGTGCACAGTCCTGAAACTGCTCTTGATGGAAACTGGTTGTCCTAACCTGTACATCATTCTACTCTGCAATGCAGAAAGGGCAGTCTGAAAAATGAAGAACTGTTTCGTGGGTTTGCATGAGTATGTTTAATTAAGCTGTTTGAAGTTAGAAAAGCTACTTAGGGGCTTATTGTCAGCTAAGAAACAGAGAGACATGTTAATGGGATGCAGGTTAAGTGAGGATACTGTGGTAGTTTTCAATGTTTCGTGCAGTTTTGCTAAAAACTAAAATGAGCAAAGCTGAAGAGATTAACCAGTGCATTTAGAAGAAAGTGTTGCCTAATAGAAGTTACTAGTTCAGCTGAGAGAATCGTGGTGAACCAGACAGGGTAAGACAGCTTAGGTTTGTTATTCAGGAGTGTGGAAGCCATTTTGGCATGAAAGGAAAGCAGTCAATTGGCCTTATCAATTGTCTCCCCAAAACAGGACTGTAAAATTGTCGTATTTTTGGTATAAGATCATGTATTTTTCTACTAACAGTGGATGAATTCCCTGTTTATCTACCTTTTCGATGTTTTTCTTTTCTCTTTTTAATGTAATATGGTCTGTTAAGCCAGGTGATTCATGTTAGATTAGTTTCTTGAGCATCAGAATGTTTACTTGAATTTTTCCAGCATCATGGATGGAGTTTTTAATCAATGTCTCATTAGTGACTCTTTCAAATTTGAAGCTGTTCTTTCCATTATGTTCCTAGTAGAAAGGTTGCAGGTACATTAATCCAGCTTTTATACTTTAAACTTTGGGATAAACTGGCTCTAGGTACACAAAGGATTATTTTGTATAAATTCATGACAAGGATTCTTTTGCAGAGCCACGAGAAATCTACTTCTAAAATAGTGAAAAGAAACAAAAGAAAATCCTCTTCCACTATCTAAACCCTCAGATAATTTTCAGGACCCTGTCAAAGTACTTCACAACCCCATTGAATGCTACAGACTTGAGGATGAGCGTCTGGAAAGCTCTCTGATAGAAAATGACTTGGGAGTGCTGCATGACAGCCAGCTGAACATGAGCCAGCAGTGTGTGTCCAGGTGGCCAAGAAGGCCAATGGCATCCTGGCCTGTATCAGGATTAGTGTGACCAGCAGGACCAGGGCAGTGATTATCCCCCTGTACTGGGCCCTGGTGATGCCACACCTCAAATCTGGTGTTCAGTTTTGCCCCCCTTGCTACAAGAAAGACATCGAAGTGTAGCAACTAGTCCAAAGAAGGGTGACAAAGTTGGGGAAGGGTCTGTGAAGAGCAGCTGAGAGAGCTGGGAGTGTTTGGACTGGACAAAAAGAGGCTCAGGGAGACCTTATTGCTCTCTTCAACGACCTGAAAGGAGGCAGTAGTGAGGTGGGGTGTTGGTCTCTTCTCCCAGGTAACAAACAATGAGAGTACATGACCTCAAGCTGCATGGGAGGAGGTTTACATTGGATATAAAGAAAAAAGTCTTCACTGAAAGAGTTGTCAGGCATTGAAACACGCTGCTCAGGGAAGTGGTGAAATCACCAGTCCTGGAGATTTAAAAGACGTGTAGATATGGGGCTTGGGAACATAATTTAGTGGTGGACTTGGCAGTGTTGGGTGAAAAATCTTAAAGGTCTTTTCCAACTGAAACAATTCTATGATTCTATGATGTCATCATTCATCTTCAGGTCATGAGATATAGCCTAGTATTATTCCTCAGTGACACAAATAAAGGAACTGTTTTGCATGTTCTCATATGCTTGGAAAAACACTTTTGTTCCTAGTCCTACAAATAAACTTCCAGTGCTTTGTCAAACCTTTGAATAAGATTCTTTCAACTCAGAGTGAGGAGCTGTGACAGAATGCAAGTCCAACAGGTGTGTACCAAAGGGATCTCAAAAGGTGAAGACCATGGTTCCAGGTGAGAAATCATGCTTTGCAGCTGTTGTCTGTTAAAAATGGCATTGTGGAGGTGAAAGAAATGTAATTTTTGAGCTGTAGAAGAGGTTGGAATGTGACGTGTCACCACAGCTAAGGAACACAAGGAGGAAGGCGGAGAGAGAGGCGTAGCCAAGGTGGGAGAAAATATGTGGGACTAGTAACTCTGCTTTTCATATCTGTTTATAGAAGTGGCCAAGGGGCTTTGCCTGACAGAGATATCTGGAAAACAGTATCTTTCAAGGGTCAGGTTGCTGTGGGAACTGGGGGAAGGCTGCAAACATAAACACAAGGATGACATCCTGCTTTGGATACTGGCATATCAAATGAAGGTCACTGTTTAAGTCCACTTCGTGAAGATGGGGATTTCAAACAGTGATGCTGCTTCAACGTGATAAGTAGAAGTGTAGACTCGTTGTCTGAAGCGAATGGAGCTGGGAATCTTGTCTACTGAAAGCCATTTCAGATTTCAGGACCTGACATGACACTAAGCAATCTGTCAGTGGAAAGTCACCCAATTTTCTAAGCTTTCAGCAGATTTCTATTAAACTGAGCAAGGTGTCAGAAAGTATTTGGATTTCAGCTAACTTTCAAAGCCTGATGAAGGTACATTTTAACAACAAATTTATCCTAAGAGCTCCTGTGGCTTTAGTTTTTTTATGGATTTAAGATGCCGCCTGATAAATAGTTCATGACAGTAGTCTTATATGTGCTTCTTGGGAAAGTTTTGGCAGACAGCACTCAGGCAGACTTATTTTAGCATAGTTCATGAAAATAGTAACAGATATTAAATGTTGAGCAATTTCAACTAACTAGTCATTGAGAAAACTTTAGGAGACCAGAGTACAGGCCCAGCTTCACTGTTACTGAGATTCTTCATGCCAGAAAACATACTTGGGGCAGTTTAGATGGCAATCTGCTTTAAATTCCTCTTATTTATTTAATGGTAGAATTTGGAACTAGCTAGGACTTAGTACATTTTCTGCAGAAATCTTTCTTTGAACAAAAGTTTAGCTTTGATTAGCAAAGGCTCAGAGAGGAGGTAGTTATCTGTTGAGTCTGGTTTTACCCATCTTTGGAAAGAGGAAAAGACTCTTTTTGTCATCTGTTAGTTGCATTGCTGCTGGGAGGGAAGGAGATGGGCAAAAAAGACTTTTTTGCTTTAGTTATTTTTGAAAGGGGAAAAACAGGTGCCAAGGGCTTGAAGGGAAAGCCAATGGGGGATAGAAATGCAAGTTTCAGGAGAAGTATCTGTCATAGAACACAGAAAAACATTTTAAAAAAGAAAAGTCAGAAACTATTCTTAGGCAGAGAGTGCATTTTTGGTATCCAGTATCAAGGAAACAGAGGTTAATGTTGCTTATATCGAACAATTTAATTTGGGAATACCTGAAAAAAAGAAGTGCTTGCTGTGACAGACAGAGCAAGATCTAATAACTTATAAACCAGCAGTTGAAAATGAGCAGATGCAAAAGTCCTAATGCATCTTTTGGTATCACTTATAGATGTTTCAGAGAGAATAATACTTATATTTGGGAACATTGACTTGGGAAAAGACATTTAATAAGATCAAAAGGACACTAGAAGATCTGTGCTTTTACACTGAGGTGTTTGTTATCAGTGCCCTGATAGTATCTGAAAGCCTCAGTGTCTATGTCCTGGTCCAATCATACATAATTTCTTTCATCTGCAGCATTCTATAATAAGAACATGTATTATAATAAAATGATGCATTATAGGTAAAATGAAAACATCACCACCAGTAGTTGAAATAAAGTTTTCTGTGCCTGTGCCTGAAAAAAGAGTGTAGGAATTTTATCATCCACCGTGTCCTTCAGGAGCATGTAAATAGAGTTCTCTCTTGGTTTAGGTCAACAAACTTTTACGAGTTCAGCATGGAGTCATTCTGAGGGAAAATTTTTACTCTTCCAGTGTTGAAGAAGAGATTAAATGATTTAGTAAACTTTGTGAAGCTACATTTCATGCATTTAAACAAAATAATCTCTTTATAACTGTAAGAAAAAGCAATATGAATTTGAAAACACATTAATCATTGGAGTTTGTAATGAATAATGCATTTGTTTCTGCATATTATCTGATAAAATATGGGAAAGCATATTTTACTTCTTTGGTTTGCAACTTTCATGAAATGTATTATGTGTGGAACTTAGCTGGAATTTTTTGTGTGCTTTGCCTTTTTTTTTTTAAAGTGCACTTTTCATGTTTGTGAGTGTAACCAGTAACTTTCCCTTTTCTCTAGCTTTCCCACCCACCAACAGCTGTCTCCTTCAAATATTTCAGCCAAATTTTGCAAACAAGTAAAAGCCTGAAAGGTAATTAAACTCTCAAAATTCTGTGGAAATGTGTGGCAATGCTATGAGCTCATGTCATGTCCTAACATGAAACCAAGATGTGGTCAATCCATGCCCGAAAGGACCAAGTTTCCAGTGCAAAACTTGGAGCTTACTTTTCTGCCAGTATAGATAGCCTGATATATAAAATTACAAAGCAGCTAAATCCACAGGAAACTGGGCTTCTTCAGTGTCAGTACTTGTGGACATGCTTTTCTTCTCTCTCCTTTTATTACTTTCACCTGCATTTAAAAAAACTATAACATGATCTGGAAAGGAAAAATCTTCTAGATGGACACTGTCATCTGCAGAGTTCTGCTGAGCCACAAACTGAAATTAAAATAAAATTTTCTTATGTTAAATTATTTTTATATTTCACCGAAAGTCCTGTGGTAAATCAAAATGTTCCTGTTAAAGAGGAAAAATCATCACATTTATGCTGCTCTTTTGCTTAGTAATAAAATAGAGGTAGATCAAGAGGGGCTGAGGAGAGAAAGTGTGAGAAAAATACTTTTCATGTTTCCTGCTAGCCATGATCCTCAGTTCTGAGCCATACTGGGGTATAACAGCTGAGAAGTGGGCTGCTCATGCTCTGTCAGGTAGGTCTCCGAGTAATTTCCACCAAGGGAGTGATTTATAAGATGGACTTGAAAAGTCCATACAAAGCCAAAGAAGGCAGACTTTTTTAAAATGTGTAATTAAAATAACAACAAAACCAGGGCTGTCTTGTGCTTGCCAAATACTCTATTATCATTGTATGGTGAATATTTTGTGTGTTGACAGTATGCCTATAGTAGAAAGCAAAATTTCCAGTAACTACAGCAAAAGACAGATCATAGTCTGCTCTTTGTCACATTAAATAAAAACTAATAACCTAATGAGCTTTTCTATTAATACTTGGTTAAATAAAGCATTAATTAAGAAATATTTGTCCTTAGAGTTTAAAAGCAAATTATAAAATTCCCATAGACTGAATGATATAACTCTATAACAAATAATTTTTTCTCACAAAGAAGAGGGTATTTTCTCAAAAGTGCCTGTATTTAAGTATTCAATTATCTATAAGAAAGCAGCTCTGCCAGACTGACACTTGGGGATTTTATTCCATCAATAAAGGGGTAGTATATAAAGAAGACAAGTAGTAGCTTATTTCAGTTTGACAACTGAAATATTTAGATTCAGGTAAACCCAAAAGAAATGCATTTGCTTTTTTTCCTCCTGATTGAAACAGAGGACAAAAAAAAAAAAAAAAAAAAAAAATTTCCCCTGGAAAAAATGGATCATTTTTTTTCTATAAATGAATTTACATTTTTGTATTCTTGACCAACTGAACTTTTCAGTTTGCAGTGATTTAGGATGCTGTGGTGTATTGTGTCCTTTTTTACAAAGCAGTGCAATATATTGCTTTCTGGTGACTGTTCCACAGAGGGAAAAAATAATTTATTATTGCTTCAGATAACTGAATTCTCTTGAAATGCAGCAGTAAAGGTCAGTGTTTTTGCCACAAAAACACTGGGCTTCAGTTCCTGAAAAAATATTGGGTGAATGAGGGTTTTTCACTGTTGAGTCTGTTTGCAACATAGAGGTTTCAATGGGCCTCAGATTATTGACTCATATTTTCAGAAAGTCATTACTTCTTCTAAACTCATTTCTATCAGTCTTCACAAGGAACAGTTACAATGAGACCTTGAACTAATTTTCTGACATCTGCAGTCTAATGATTTAAAATAGGATTTTAACATTCAGAGCATCTCTGTAGTCTTCCTGACTTGAATTACTCCCTTGAAATTTCAAAAAATTTGTGTTTATGTTTTCTTGCTTTGTGGCCTGATGTCTTTTTATTATTATTTTTTTTCCTTCTCTAGGACATTTATCATATTTTATATTCCAAAAACTTAGTTCTGATTAATTTCAGTTGCAATAGTAAGCATGCAGTACTTCCACAACCAGATCTCAAGTGTCTAAAAAATGAGCTTTAAAATCTAAGGAAGACAGTTATCAACCAAACATTTTTATGATAAATTATTTACTTGGCATCTGTAGTAGGCATCTGGGTAGAGTTATGTAGGACACCATTTCACTTCCTTAACTTGTTTTTCCTTTTCATTCAATAAATCTTTCATCTCCTGCAATACATGACAGGTTTCCTAGAAACAAAATACTATTATATAACATGAATTAGCCTTGTTACCTATAGGGAATCCTTTGAAAAAATAGTATAGGAGTGTTTATTGTGGCTGCTGGGGGCAAATGAGAGAGTCTTGACTTCCTCTAGAACTTCTTAATTGACAGTTTTTATTAGATTTCCCTGGCTGTACATCTTAGAGTTCGTGTGAAGTGAAATTCCTGTATTCCCTGGAGAAATGCATGGCACAGAAAGAGATCTGCTAAGGTGGAGTGGGCAGAAGAAAGAACTTATGAAGTTTACCTGCCTAATGACACTCTGCAGTCATTTTTTTTTTTCTTGGGAGAGGAGGACCAGAATATGAAAATTTGGATGAATTTTTGCATGAGAAGAAAAATGCCTGTCCTTGATGTAGAGGACAGTTTTCCTTTCACTGTATTACAAGTGTCTTCTCCCCAGCAGGAAGGTTCTGAAGGTTCTCAGTACAATGGCTAGAAAATGTTACTAAAATGAAATGTTTGTTCTGCTGAAAAGTTGAAAAATTTTAAACTGAATTAAAACCGAAATGTGGGTCTTATCCACTGTCAATTACCTTAAATGGAGGCAGCATTATCACTGAAATCTGCTATATGTATTGAAAGAGTGTTAAAGCATTTGACACAAATAATTTCCAAATAAGACCTTGTGCTTATCAGAAACTAATAGATTTTTTTTCAAAACAGCTATATAGCTGTATAGAGAGCTTCTGATATTCCGTCTTTTAGAGGGGCAAAATCCAAATCAAACAAGCATGGAAGAAAGGTTTGGACTATCACTGATAAGGATGAAAGTGAAACTTCAGTCCTGCAGATATCAGTCCTTTGAACTCATGTGCAGTTCCATTTATTTATCTGAGCAAAGTTGTACTTGTTTGCAGAATCAAGGCCTAAATCTGAAAAATACATTTTGGTTCTGTACAATCAAGTTCCATATGAACTCCTGAGTGCTGATGATCTTATAAGAGAGTCAGAAAAGTCCAGAGAGTTTTCCCCTCAGGATTCTGATTTTTAAAAGTCGTATCTCCTCAACATACTAGTTTTAGGTATTTGCACAGAGATAGGGAAATAAGGTAGACAAATGAATACAGGATCTAAACTTGGAAGGGTTTTCTTATGCTTCTGCCATGCCATTTTCCCCCTCAAGTCTAAAATATCTTGTGGAAGAAGATGCAATCTGAGCAGCAAAGATTTTGAAGACCTATATATGTATGTAGTCTTGATGCTCAGTGGTACAGTCAAACCTTTGAATGGTCCATTCTCCTAAGCAAAATACTTACTGACTCTCCACAAACAGCTCCAGATAGCCATTACCGCCACCTTAAAAACTTCGGTAGCCTGGTGAGTATAACAAAACTGAGGGTATGGGACTGAATAAGTACATATGTATGCATACCTGCACACATTAGTGCATTTATAAAGCTTGGAAATGGCTTCTCATTTTCTTAAACTACAGTAGTTATTCATAAGGGTATGCAAAACTTTTTAAGGATTGGGAGAAAAATGTATCACAAATGAAGTCTGCAGTGAGAAGAGAAAAATTCTGTTTCTGATATATACCCCTCAGAGGATACAAAGGATTCTTGTTTACCTGTTTGCTTCTAGTTTTTTTTTTTTTTTTTTTTTAATTTATTTTTATTTTATTTTATTTTTGATGGAATATGTCTTTCAGGCTTTACCTGGGGGATTGTGTTTCTGAATGCTTTCTATCCTGTCACTGAATGCTTGTCTTTCAGCAAAGTTTGGTTGTTGAATTTTCTTGTCTGTCTGGTAGCAGTTAAACTGCTCATCAAGACTTTAATCTTGAAGGGTCACTTGCTATCTATCTCCATTTAATTTGATTTAGAAGATGGTATTTAAAACACGTGTATGTTTCACTGTACCTCTCAAAAAACCTGACATAATAAGTAGTGATATCTGGGTCTTGTCATAGAAACGAATAAAAAAAAAATCAATGACTGGGAATTTTCAAAATGTTGATCAGTTGATCGATGATCAGCTAACTGACAATAATAATAGAAGTTTGACTATTTTAAGCATTTAGGTTGTGGGCACTTTTCCACTATAATTTTGTCCCACAGCCCAAATACAGGAACTAAGGAGCCCTTCTTATTCAGCTGAGTGTGAGTGAGGCTTCTGGGGCCCCAAAACTTTCGGAGTGGTTGTGAAACATTCCTTGGGTATTTTACCTCAAACAGAAATTTTCCAGAAGGATTAAACAGATTGCTAGTAGTTGACACTACCAGTTATAGAGGGTATAATGCAGGAAGACAAATGGGAATAGGCAGCTGCTTGGTAGGCATGTGTTTCTGCTACAGACAGTGTAGTCAGTGGTAGAAGTTTGGGTTAATGGTGCAAGAGGAATGATGAATTAGATTTAGTCTCAACAAGAATGTAATTTAGAGCTCTTCTTTTCAATGTCAAAATAAAATGCTTTTTACAATAATTAAGATACTGATAACATTCTCCATTTCTACCTCAAAAGCAGAGTTTCTGTCTATGGTGAAATATTCATCTATTTGGTTTTCTGTGGATGCAGATCTGCCATCCACAATTCTACTACTCTACAGGAGTAGTCATCAGTATGACTTTCTGTGAATATGCAGCTTCTCTGCAGGCACCTCAGGATGGTAACTCAGCTGATTCCTCCAGTCTCAGAGTCCTTCTGTTTACTTCAGAAATGGAAACACTTTCTGTACTTGCTTCCATCTTCCCTTAATGACTGCTGGAGAGGCAGATCCTTTCCAGATGATCCCAACTCTTTTAGCCTTTCTGGGACTTGCAGCTTGCTATGAGCCTTTATATTTTGTTCACGTAGTGAACAAAAGTGTCTAATATAGCATGCCAGGGTCACCATGTCCATAAGGGACTGACAGCTGTGATAGAGGTGTAGGAGATATCCACAGCCATGGAGACCAGTTGGAATATGTTAAAGACTCTCAAATGGTCTCTCAAGTGCGGATATGTGGGTAACTGAAACTCTGTAATCCTCACACACCTACCAGGACTGCACATGCTATTGGATGTCTCTCATCTGAAGTTTCTTAGCTGACTGTCTAGATATCTAAGCAGATTCTGGGATGTTTCAGTGTTGGCTGTTGCAGTGTTAGTTATGCAACTCTGAATATGTGTGACTTGAACAGAATGCAACAATACTGATTGTTGTAATTTATTTTACCTTTGAGAAGCATTATATATTCCTGCCCCTTATGATGTACTGAAGGAATTTGCTTTTTAAAAATTTTTTTTAAATTTGCCTACACTGATTTCAGAACTAAATTTTTCAAATGAAGTTAAACCCATTTTTACTATATGTTTTTTTACTATAATTGGTAATAGCCTACCTGTAATGGGTGAGATTAACAAATGGATGACCATTTGTTACATGCCATCTAGTCATCTTCCTCTGTCTGGTCTGACTGTCTGTTTTACTGTCAAGAAACTGTCCTCCTTTTTTCCTTGACTATTTTTATGGCTCACAATACTCTCAAATTTTCAGAATAATTTTTTGCCTAGCAGTTTGCAATATCATGCAGTCAACTGCTAGTATGGGTTATAACTTTTCAGGTTCTTGAGTCAACTTCCCTAACTGACCATCTACATCACTTGACTTCCAGAATTCTTCAAGTACTGCACCCACCTTCTCTCCACCAATGTAGATGGAGGTATTGTAGATGGGGTAGAATAGTTGCTGTGTTAGGCTCTTAATGAGGTTGCTCCATCTACTACAATGAAGAACAACCCTGCCTGGCAAGGGCTTAGTCTAAGAGCTGGTGTTAAAAATATATTTATAAGAAAAATAATCAGAGCTGGGTGTATAACCCTTATGCAAATGGGAATTTTTTGGTCCTGGCCTTAGAAGTACTCCAAAATACTATTGTCTGTAGCCCAGTTCCAAAGGACGAACAATTTAGAGACATTCCCTACCTGAGGAGTCTCTCAAATGTGTTCCTGCAAAAACTTTTCTGTGATGAGCTGGTCTTCCCCAAGGAAAATAAATAGAATCTTCAGCAAGGAATTCCCAACTGGCCTACTATTCAGAGCAAAGCAAAACTCATGCTCAGATAGAACAAACATATAGGGAAGAGAGATGTTGTCATCAGATTTCAGTAGCACTGTGTGATATCACCAGATTTCCATATCTGAGCTGACAGAGATGATTTAGAGTGCAAATGAACTATTAGCATAATTAGATTAGACATACCATGGTGCAATTAGAATTGTCTCTGTCAGACCATTCTTCATTAACAGAACTTATTCAGAGCATACTGTCTGCTTCCTGCTTCTCCTAGACTAATTAGTTACGTGTATGGATGCTTGGATTGCTTAATTATTTTCATTGTTCACCATTAACATCTTGCTGAACTGGGACATACTGTCACTTAGAAAGAGGCTGTGGAATTGACCCGGATCCAGGAGAGATAAAGTCCAGACATCCACCAGGCTGAAATGACAGTAAGGGTGGAGAAGACCTTAGAATAGAGAAGACATAAATGAAAGGAGTTAATAGATTTACTATGAGAAGAAGATATCAGCAAAACTGCTGCTTGGACACAGATCTTGCTGCTTACAAATAGAACTGAGAAAATAGATCCCAGATAAAGGAGGGAAGTTACTGGGCTTGGAGAGAAGGAAAAGATAAGGAACAGGAGACAAGTCCTTTTCTGAAGTTTTTCTTTTTAGTAACAAAATGTCATGCTCTTGTAGTAATCTTCTGATGTGATAATTCAAAGATCTCCACAGGCTTTGGCTTTCTAGGCCTTTAAACTGAAGCTGATCATGCAGTAGACTTTTTGCTTTGGTTGGAAAAAAACAAGTAAATTTGAAGTCTGTTTAGGGAAAGAACTTCAAACAATTGCATCTTTGGAGATGTCAGTTGAAATGTTTGTTAACCTTCCTTTTAGAAAAAGACCATTTGGGAATGAAAAATGCCATTTCAAAACAAAAATAAAAGTTGACGTTAAATGAAATGTCAAAACAGAATGAGTCAACATTTCTAAAATATCTCCTTTTTTAAAACAGTCTTCAACTGAAGCTATTTTCCAAATGTGCAATGAAGGCAATTTCCAGCCCCTTCCATCCAGACTGACGTCATGTTACATTTATTTTATGACTTACTATTTGCCAACAATTTTGGCCAGTACTAGTCTGTTTTTTTTGATGAAGAAGGCTTACAAAGTCAATTTTCCCAGTGCTTTGAGGTAGTTCTACCTTCAGGAGAAACCACTTTCTTGTGCCTGTTGAGAGAACAGAAACTCAGCACAGGGTGAGGCACAGTGGCTTTAGCTGAAAATGCAGCTGTCTAGTGAAGAAGAACATATTGGAATGTGGTTGTGTTGCAATATCACCAGAATGTACAATCCTTAGTCTTACAAAAGAAAAAAGAAAACAGCATGTTTTTCTGTTTAGCTGTGATGAAAATGCTAGCATCACCTTTCATCTTAATGCTTAAATGTTCAGCTATGCACAGTTTTCACTTCCAATCTCCCCTCTGACCTTTCCAGTTAGCAGTTTCTTATTGAATTAGAAGGAAGAGGCTGACAATGCACTTCTGGTAGCACCTGCAGGTTTCTTGGATTAAAAAAACCAACCAAACAAAAAGCTGACTAAGTTACCTTGTAAATTCTAATATATACCATTAAAGGCAGAATCATAAATTCTTTGTTTGTTTAATCATAATTCAGTTTTATCAGTTTTTTTCTCATAAATAAAGCCTGAACTCTTGATAATCTTGTATGGTAAAAATTCTTACCTTCTTGGTTAACTACCAGACAAATCAGGACCTGTTCCAATTATTTTGCAAGTCAGAATTTCAGTGGTTTTAGAATCTTTTCTTGGACTTAATGTATCATTCAAATTTGGTCCTATTTGAATAATTCTTATGGCTGCATTGTTATAAAAATTAATTTCAGTGAATTTAAAAATTGAAGCAATTTTCCCATGGTATGCTGAGTACCAGGGCATATTCTGTTCTGTTGTATTCTACTTCAATATATCTCTCAGTTCTGTCTAATAAATGAATAAAATTTATGTTTTCTTGTAACATAAAAGAATGGATTCATACAGAACTTAAATGTGGGACAAAGAGGCAGACAAAATTTCATCAAGCGGTTTTATTCAATATATTATTGCTCAAGGATTTGGGATATGGATATATTCTTTTGCCATACCATCATAATTACATTGAGTGCTAAATCAGAAATGACAGTTTGAGATATTATTCATATTGCTTTTCTGTTCTTCTGTCAATTCACCAGCTTCAGGAGATGTTCTTACTTTTTAAACCTGACATTTCAGCCTTAATTAGGTGTGCTTGTGCTCTTAGTTTCTTCACAGCCCTTCTAGAGGCAAGATGTGTTAGGCTTTTGGAGTCTTTTACTTCAAGTAATTTGATGGGTTGGTGGTTTCATTGCAAAATTTTGAGTGTGAACTGGGAGTTAAAGTGCTAAGCTCATTTCCTGTAGTGCTTTGCTCTGTATTTTTTCCACAGTCTCTTCATTTTATTGGACTTGAATATTAGATGTGCCACACTTGAATATGCTGGTTTTGGAGCTACACTATCCAGATGATAAGCAGATATTTTTCATGCAACTTTTAAAATGAGATCAGTAAATCAATTTCAAAGTGAGTTTTGCAAAGCTGGGATTTGTTTGCCACTGTCACCTCAAACAATAAAAATATCTCTTTTATAATATATAGCACATTTAATCCTTTATATAATTTATGGGTTTACTGTTAGTTCATTAGAAGTCTGACTAGAAAGCAAAGGAATGAGAGTAAGCTATACAGAAATTCTCCTTCTTGGAACATTTTTTCTTCATATTCATGGTTTAACTATCCACTGACTGCAATGCAGGGTTTTTTTGTTTTGTTTTGTTTGTTTGGTTGGTTGGTTGGTTTGGGTTTTTTAATGTTAGAATATCCTAAAGAATAAAAGAATACAACTACGTTTCTGATTTCCCATGTCTTGAGTGATTATATTATCCCACATGACTTGTAGAACACCCTCATTGTACATAAGTAGAAGTTTTGTAGGGTCCCTGAACTGATTGCCTTAGCATATCCCTAAAACAAAAAATGACTGCAAATGTTTTGGATAGTTCAGTCTAAAATGCTCACATTCCAATGTGACGTTGTTGTCGAAATAAAGTGAAAAATTTTTTAATTGATTCAAGATTTTATCCGAAAAATATCTCTGTAACATGCTACTTCTGTCCTAGCCTGTAGTCTGTCAGAATGACGAAACTTTGTGGAAGAATGTGTCTTCTTTGAGGAACTTAATACTTGTATACCTTCCTATTTATTTATGGTGCAGGTGTCTGAACCATCCTGAGTAAGGTGTTTGTTGTCTACTTCTAATTTTTTGGCCATGGTTATTAAATTCATCTGTTAAGAAACTAATCGTTTAAAAAAAAAAAACAAAGAACCTTTGATTCCTCATTTTAAAAATTTGCAAGAAAAATTTTACAGCATGAGAATAAGTGCTTTGTGTTTGCATCTATGTGTTTTGGGATTTTTTTCTGGCATTATTAGTCTTGCCCAAATAAATTTCTGTCATGAAAGTCAATTGTCCACATGTATTTCTGAAATCAAGCTTACAATGTTGCATTCAACAGATTTAGGCTTTACAAAGTCAACTTTAAAAATTCATGCTTAGTAGCTCATTTCCAAGTACTTTTGTTTATTTTCACTCCTGGAAACATGAACACATAAGAATCATACTAAAAAGCCATTGTGGGACATGCAGGATGCATATACTTCTAGAAGCAATGCACCCATTACTCTTTGGATGCAGACCCTGCTATTTGTCTAGTGAAGCTATTGTCTCTTGCTGACTTCCAGCAAACAATCTCCATACTGAATGCATGCAGTGTGCAGGGTTCTGAGTTTGCAAGTGGCAAGAAACAGTTCAGAAAACTTACATTCTTACTCTGTTTCAGGACTAAGGTTTTGCAGTAGAGGCCCTCTGCAATTATTTTTCTCCCCTTTGGATATAGCTGACACTTGTTATCTATTCACTAGCAAATTGTTTTTTGCTGACTTTTATATCTCAGCGAGTGTCAGTATAGATTTCATATGCAGGAGGCAGAAGCCCTTTTATTTCTAAATATGTTCTAGAGAACAGCACCATAACTACAGATCTTCACTTGTTACAGCGTATCCTTCTTCTTGCAGAAATAACCATCAGCACATAACTGAAAAGAGGAAGTTGGGTTCATAGAACAGTATGTAGAAAGTGTCTCATGCCTTTTTCATGTTAGAGATCCCAAGGCTCACATTTCACATACTGTTGCCTTTAGAATTGGTAACACCCTGGGACTTTTCAGTGACGGGGAATTGTGTCACTTCGGTTTCAGGCAGCAAGGCTAAAGAACTCTGAAGTAAAACTTAAGATACACAGAAACAGTGGTAGAGACACACTAACACTTTCTGATGAATGTGCAGCTTCCAAATGTTTATGTCATGAGACTGGAAAAAGTATCAGAAAGAAAACTTTGCACTGGGACAATCATTCTGACCTTTAAAAACAATGAACACGTTAATATTGAAACAACAAACAAAAATATTGAAGAAATGAAGAATATTAACTCCAAAGAAATCCTCTTTATTTTTGATGTGAATGGCATTGCAGAATGGTAGATGAGTCTAGCATCAACTTGGGTAGTGCTGGGTAAGTGAAGAACAGACTCATGAGGGACACAAGATGAGTCTTAGCCTAAAGTCGAGAATGTTACATCAGTTTGTTGCTGCAAGTCAAACTAGTTCTTAGTACTGCTGCAGGTAAATCTTCCCAATAGTATTTTTGTATTTATACATCCCCGGAATAAATCTTGAAAAAACGATGTTGTTTTTTTCCAGGCAAATTCTCAAGGTCTCTGCAGAATTTAAGACTACTTTGCCAAATAATTTTTTGCATAAGTAAGCTTGTTTGCAATGTGTAAAATTAACTTTCCACTGCAATAAGAGACAGAATTGCAATGAAGAAAGAATAGAGATTTTATTTTCAAAACCAGTGACAGTGACCTGTCATGTTTTTTCCCAATTTCTTTTGTTTTCTAGAACCTCTTGCAATATCTCTGGGAAGCACAGTGCACTGATAAACCATACTGGTATGGGTAATCAACAAAACTGAGAGCCATGGAAAGCCTAGACTTAGTAGCCCCACTGACCAGCTTGGTCAGCATCATTAAGCATCCACAGATTTATCAGTGGTCATTGCTCATGCTAGCTATGGTGTAACAAGAGATTATCTCATTTTCTAACCCCATGTCTAAGCAGTATGTCTAACCACTGGTGTGTCAGGATGGATCACGAATAGACCCTACAGTGTACAGGAGAAGAGTTGATGATACTCTCAAACTAATATAGAACAAAGAGTTAAATGCTGAGACCCCAAGACAGCAGTTTACTAATTAGCAGTATTGCTGAAGTTCTGTTTAATTGCTTCAACATTCATGGGAGTGAAATGTACCTGCAGTACCAAGGTATAGTTCAGTGAGCACACTCATTACCATTATGCTTTGATATACAGATCAAAGACTTCTTGCATCTAGAGATGCAAGCTGCCATTGAAGTCCACACTAAACACCTGCTTGATCATGTGCAACTGATTTTATTATGTGTTTCATGTCTTTGAGGAGTGCATTTAAGGACCAGCTTGCTCAGTGTTTATTGGTATGATGATATGAATAATTGCTATAGTGTTCCAGTCAGCAACATTAGGACTTTTAGCAGCATCAAAGAAACAACTATATTACAAGAACAAAGAATATCTATGGCTTTACACTTTACCCATCCACACAGTAAAATCAAGTCTATGTAGTGATATCACATACATTATTCCCTTAAAAGAAATCAAATTGAGTAGTTTCTCCTATGTATTTACCATATATTTAGCCCATTTTTGTGCAAAGATGCCCTAGGCATCTTTCAAATTAAAGAAAAGTTAATGAGCACAAAATGTGTCAATAGTTTGTACACCATCATGTTACAACTTCAGCAGCAGTAATTGGGCAAAGTTCTATTACAGATCTTTTAGGAAATAAAGATGGTGTTTTATTAGAGACTTCAGCTAATGTCTTACTCAGGCCCAGGTTTTAGGAAAGAAAGAGAGTTATGTAATCTGCTTACCTCTCAGGCTTTTCTTCATTACCAAAGGCCCCCATGAGAGCCCTCTGGAATATTTGATAGAGAAACTTTTTTCCCAGTAATTAAACTAACTGATCAAAAACAGTGTGTGGAAAAGCATGCTTTGCTCTCAGTTATTTAAATAGTCTTTCCCAGAGACTGCACCTGTGTCTGTGAGAATGTCACAACTGTTCCTAGACACAGGAATTAGTCTTGGTTGCCAAAGGACAAGTTAGGTGAAGGTTTATTGTAAAAGCCAACTGTTAAATCAACTTCTCTCCTCTCTTTCTTGATCCATGCCTTGCCCATATTCTCAAGCTATGCTTAGATCACATTTTGTGCCAGAAACTGTCACCATGTTACCCAGAAGGTTCCCTTTCATGGGTTGTGAAGACCCACCAGAAAGTTTTCTCATCTATGGTTTACATAATCTTTTAGGAATTGGGTTTGATATATTTTGCAAAATCTGCATAACTGTTTAAATGCTCGGAGAAACTGAGATGGAGATGGATGATTGTCATCCTTCTTGCCTTCTGAAACAGGGAGAAAGTTCCTGTTTCTTTGATTTCAGCTGAAGGAAGGGCTCACCTTGCAAGCCCACAAACTCTTCAGTCTTTTTGAACTGCTGCATTAATAGCATGCCTGACCTCAGTGTTTCAGCAGCTGTACAGCTGTGCCCCTCAGCTGGCACTAGGCAGGTACTCCCTGTTAAGCCTGAGGAAGTTTCTTTCCATGCTGCACTGACCCCTTTCAGTAGGTTTCAGCTTTTTCAGTTGCAAACTCAGCTCAGTATTTCCTGCCTAACCAGAAAGAAGGCAGCTCCGGAATTGTGACTTGTTTGGCAATGCTCCTGACCAGATACAGGCTGCTTAAGACCATCATTTTGGTTCAGGCCCAGTGTCCTGCTAGAATCCATAGGGACTGCAGGCAGGGATAGGGCAGTGTCCAGGGTGGCACACATGTGTCAATGAGCGCACTCTGTAAACAATTTGGAGTGCTCCCTGAGGCATTTCTGCATAAATGATGCTTTCTGGAGTAAACTGCTTCCCTCTTACAGAACTAAGAGAGAACTCTTTTTTCTTTCAGCATTGTGGCTCTGAGACTAACATGTGTGAATACTAACATAAGGAGCAAAACCATCTGTCCTGACCCAAGGCAGGACTTTTAGGCAGCCTAATAATGTGAAGTTGCAAATATGTAGTTTGCATCACCTGTGGAAATCCTGTTACAGAACTGATTTAAGAAAGGGCTGGTAAATAACTTTGAGGTGCTCCGTGGATTGCGACATATGCTTAGCTGGTGACAGGAGAAATAGAAAGCTGATGAGCTGTGCTTAGGCTGAATCTGCTGAGCTCACACAATAACAAAATGAAATCTCAACCCCGTCAGAAAAGGATTATTTCAAGTAGCTAAGGTTTCTATTTTATGTTTTATTTTTGCATATAATCCTGTGAAAGCCTCCTACCCTAGCAACGAATGTCACTTATTAGAATCAGGTATGTCTCTATTTCCACCTAGGAATAATGAAAGAATGCCACAACCACACAGTGAGATCTAGCATGTACTGCAAGAAATCAGGGTGATGTTTACAGCTTGTCTTTAGAAGTCACAAATAACAATTTATTTGTTGCTCCTTGATAGGCAAGCTCTTCATTATGAATGCATCTGTCAGTATCTGAGAGCTGCCTAGAGATGGTGTCGTAGTCTGATCCAGCCCCTGCCTCTCCTGGCAGTCTTTACCTGCATTCTCCACCAAAAATGTCATGGGTTTACTCTGGGTCAATTTTCTCTCACCCTCCACACAATTGCTATAAGTTGAAAGAAGGTTTAGGCAGACAAAAGAGATCTGATGTGGGGAGATTAACATTTGAATTTATTACTATCAAGATAAAACTAAAGAACTATATATACAACAAGTCTAACTAGGCAAAAGTGCTATGTATTTACAGAAGTACCCCTCCCTCCTTGTATCAGTTTAGGAGGAGACGCTGGTTCTTTTCCATTTCTAGAGCTACAGGTCTTCTAAATAATTTTGCATCACATGAAAGCTCCTCTTCTATTATCTCTACAATGACAGTTCCAATTAATCGCAGCTGGAACGGTCTTTCTCTTTCTTTCTCTTCTATGTCAACTTCAGGCCTGGGCTTACCCCCTCCTGGGATAAGACCAGAGGCTGGGGGGTTACCCAGGCCCTGTGGGGTCTTCCATGGACTGCAAGGGGACACTTGCCTTACCATGATCTTCCCACAGTTACAGTGGATAATGGCTTTTGAGTCCACCCCTGTTTCTTCTGGGGTCCCTCCTCATGAGAGACAGTCCTTGATGGACCTCTCCAGTGTGAGTCCACCTTCAGGTAACATTCTTCCATTCTCTGCTGTCCCTCAGGGTCATAAATTCAGCTGCACCAGCATGGATCCCTCACTGGGATCACAAGATCCTACCTGAGCCAACTTGCTCCAGCATAGGTGTCTCTCTCCACAGGCCACAGGTCTCCATCAGGACTCTGTTTCATCTTAGGCCTCCCATGGAGTCACATCTTCTTCATGCACTCCCCAGCTTCAACGTGGGCTCCTTCATGAGCTCCAGAGGGAGAGGTCTCCGCTCCCCAACAGTCTTCCACAGGTGGGTTTTTTAGTTTTCAGTCTCCTCCTGCTGAAGGGAGAGAGAGAGAGGGAGGAGAAGAAGAGGGTAGAGAAGGAGCCCCAGCCTTCAAGCTTTTCTCTCTCCTCCAGCTGTGACCTTGGAGGCTGCGCTATCTCTGTCTGCCTGGAATTGCTTCCGCAGTATTTCTCGTCCAGGCAGTCTTTCTTTAGAGTTTTTCCTTCACTCTGTTTCATGTCTCGGCCGGGGGGGGCTTTCGTGCCACATCTGCCTCCGGCCCAGGGCCAGGGGAGGAGGGAGGCCTGGCCCACCTGGGGCCTGCCACCTCTCCCTACATATCTCCTAACTTCTGTGCCACAAACCTTCTCTTCCATTTTCTTAAATATGTAACTGGCAGAGGCGTTACTAAAATTTCTGATTGGCTTTGCTCCAAAAATTCACCTGGAAAAACTATTTTCAGCCCCAGGGGGTGCTGGTCAGCAAACCCACGACAGATGGCCACTTAGAGCAGGTCTAATTTCTGTTAGGTTACCTGGTTTTGGTTCTGGAAGATGAGAGCGTGGCTTGTGCTTCATGTAGGGCATGATGCTGAGCTTTGCTGTGGGTCTGGTTAGCAGACAGGGGTTCCGTCATGCACTCCGTGACTTGTTTTCAAGTGCATGATTTGCTCATAGGAGAGCTCCATGTCCCAGAAACCTGGTCCTTCTGGTGAGCAGGTGTGACCAATCTTCGCTCTCAGTGTGATGGAAGACTGTAAGGGAAGATACATGTGTCTAACAGGGGAGGAGAGTGCCTAGGGAATGCTTTCTTTGATCATCGTCTCTGCCTAAATCTGGTGTAATATGATCAGCACAGGCTAAGTGCATTTTCTGTAGTATTGAAAATTTTCAGTTAAAGTATTTTCCTAGTACTTGAAGAAAGAACAGGTAAAATGCCCAGATGAAGGTGGTACTGCCAAGACAAAGTGTTTTTCTTCCTCTTTTTCCTTTGGCCTGACAATTTTTTTCTGTCTTCTTCCAGTGTCCTCTTTTCCCCTAATGCTCTCACAGACACTTCTTTCTCACCCTTCCTTCTGCATGCCATCAAGCGCTTTAAGACTTCTTAACCCTTTCTCTCCTAAGCATTATTCTGTGGCATAACAGGCTATAATGACAGATAATCACACAGCCCTGCTTCAAATTAAATGCCTTTCCCTTTCTCCCTAAAAATTATTCAGTGACGAACCAAAAGTTAAGGAAATTGATACACAAAGATGGAGCCAACCTGACATGTTGGATAAAATAATTTTGTCATTACAAGGGAAAAGTACTGACTTTAGAGTTTTTTGGCTGTATGCAGAAGGGATTGCATAGTTTCTACAATGCCAGGATTGAGACTTCTGAAGAATAATTAAGCTTCACTCATAGATAGTAGTTTTCTATTTAGCATATTTTCTCCATGCATATTATGGCCATCTTATCTCCAGTAAGTACAATTTCCTGTATTTATAAAACAGATTAATATGTCAAGAGGCATATTCATGTCAATCATGCATTTCTTAAAGTAGTATAAAATGGATTATTTTCTAAAAGTACATACACTTATGCAATTAATTTGCTTTGAATTTTCTGTATAAATACTTGTAGAGTGGCTATGCATTGTAGAGTGGCTATGCATTGACCTTTAAAAAGCTGAATTTAGTCTCAATTCCAGCATCCCCGAAGACTGAGCTAATTGATATAGAACTAAACCTGAATAAACATCAGAATAAGTAAACATTGAGACGATTTACTTATATGGTAAAAGTAGATGAAAATTTCAGTGTGTGGAAAAGACAGTTAAGACAAAGCAGTTTTAAACTGATGCTTAAAATGACTGGAGTAAATTAAAGCAATGAAGTATTTGGTATCAGCTCTAGTTTAGCTAAGTTCTATTGTCATTAAAAGTTATGGTTTTAATAAGCAATCCTAAATGATTCAGTAATTTATTTCCATTCCTGGTGGATATTTGTCTGCTGACTGACACTTTTACTGACTGTCCCAGATAAGACCAAGGATTGAGTGAACTCTAAAGGCTGAACTACATCATTATTAGTGATCCCTTTAGTAAGAATTAAGATAAATTTCAGGTTCAGAAGTGGGATAAGATTCAGTTTTCCCATTTAAAAGTGAGAAGAAATTTTTCTAAATCAAACTAGCCAATCTGGCCCTGGCTATGTCCAGGATACCTGACAAACCCAGCTTTCATCAGAAAGCATCAGTGTCAATAGCCTGAAATATTTCTCTGGAAACATCATGGATTCAGAGTACCCTCAACAAATCTAGGACAAGGTCTGGGGTTCCAGCTTGCTATGACTATCTTGTAAATTGAGCAGATCCAGAATCCTTTTATGGCATTAAGACAAGCTGAGATAATTTATTTCCCCATAAAAGTAGAGAGTGTAATTGTTCCCTTCACTGCTAGCATTGAGCCTTTCGGGAAAGGTGCTTTCCTTGTATTGGTTGTTGCATTTTCCTGAAAAAAATGTTTGGGGAAGTGCCAGTTAGAGCATGTCATGAATGTTTCCAACTGTTTATCAGTACAAACATTTTGGTTCTTGCAGGGCTGGCTGGGGCTGTTTTATTTACCATTATGGACATAATATGTCTGTGCCTGCAAGAGGCATCGTGTTGCTGCTCCAGCACACGGGTGGAAAGCAACTTTGAGGAAAGCAGCTTCAAGTTAGGCTCCTATGATGGATTCAGACAGGCCAGAGGTCCCAGGCACACTGCCCTGCACACCCCGTTCAGGTCACAGGCTGGCCATGGGTACAGAGTAGATGTTTACTTCTGAGTAACTTGCCTTGGGCTCCCTTTACAGCCACCTGAGGTCTTGGAGCACGAGTCACCCAAATCCAAACTACCTGAACTGTTCCTTACAGGACTTATTTGTCACCACTGACTACAAAGACACAGCAGCTGACCTACTTGATCCCACTTGAAGTGGGATGCCATGATTGCCACTCCAGGTCCTGTGCTTTCTGAGTGTTACTCAGCAGCTGAAATCCAGGAGGTCTTTCAGTTCGCTTGAAGTTTGGAAAGGTTTCCACTTCATGTGGATGTCAGAATTAAACTGCTTTTTGAGAAAAATGAAGCTTTATATAAACCAGAACACTAGGTTTTTAGGCAGAACTATATTTCATCTTTTTAGAGATAATGACTAATCATAGCACAAGACTGGAGGTTAAGTCTTATTTATTTTTCATCAAATGTCTTTGAAACAGCCAGTACTTCAGAAATAAAAATGATACAATGATTTTAATGAGGCTCTGCTCCTTTGTCTTTTTATCTCTTGTGCTACTGTTCTAATGTTTACATTTTAGTGTAGTTTCATACCCAATGCTGACCTCTATAAAGGATTTTGTACTGTTGTTTTAAATAGCACAGCGCTGAACATATGAGTTTAGCAGTGATTAACATTATAGTTGAGTTTAGACATGTTGCACTGGTTTGTTCAAAGCACCAAAGGAGCTGTAGCAGGCATTCAGAAACCAAGAATGTCACTATATTCACTATTTTGGATCATATCTGCAGAGTTCAGAAGTCAATCTGAGCCTCTGATAGGACACTCTTACTATCAAGACATTAAAAATGTACTCAATGAGATTAGATATTTACTATTAATAAGAAAGTATTTGCAGCCATATAACTGGTGCTACAAAAGGAACTGTAAACCTGTTTATATCTCTTGCCTGACAGCTAAATTTTGTCAGGAATAAATGATAGTACGTGAAGAACAAATTATTTCACGTTTGTCTCCTAGGGAAATTGTGCATATTCAGTTCAAACTTCTAGTGTATTTTGAGATAGGACATCAAAGATGAATTATGTCCCTCTACATATTCCCATTTGCCTTCCTGTTGAATACTCTGTGCACCCTAGTCCCCTTATCTCAGAAAGGATGTGTTACAACTGGAGCAGGTTCAGAGAAGAGCAACAAGCACAATCAAATGTGAAACCTGTCTCTCATATGAAGAAAAACTGAGCAGGCTAGGGCTCCTAAATATGGAAGAGATGACTTAGGATGTAAAATAGGCAACTGAAAAATTATGAATGGCATAAAGAGAGAAAGATTAATGTGTCGAATAAAAACTACAGTAAAAAGAACAATTAGTAGGAACTAGGTTCAAAGCAAGCAAAAGCAGGTGATTCTCCTGCCAGCAGCAGCAGCCCTATGTGAATATTTGCAGAAGACCAGTGAATGCAAGAATCTTAAATGTATGCAAAGATTGACAGGAAATGTACTTAAATGAGAGATTCATTGCAGTTTGCCAAAGAGCTATGCTGTGTCAAGTTTAGGAAATACCCTGAGTGGAAAGAGTTTGAGTGTTAGGAACGGATGTTACATGTTTGTCTTGTTTTTACACCTCCCTGGCTATGTCCTTCAGCTAGGTGGATTCTTGCTCTGAATTGGAAAATTTTTATGTTCTTATTCTGGTTTTGATCACAAAGCACAGTTGATAGTTTTCTCTATACAAACCTATGGATTCAAAACAACAAATAGGATATGCATTGATTTTACTACAAAAAACAAAACAAAACAAAAGTTGAAATAAGCAGACTAAAATAAACTCCTTCATGATGCTTCTGCTGTCTTCTGGTCCTTATTATTTCTCACATGGCAGACGGGGCTTGCACCTACTGATGGAATGTTGAGGATTACCTTCAGTGCAGGCAGCTGGGTGTGCAGCTGCAGTGTTAGTGGCGGGTTGAGCTCTGGGTGGTGGGAGCTTCAGGCAAGAGGCCCCAAACTGGCACCAACTCTTTGTACAACAAAGGGCACAGCCAAGTGACTGGACACTCAGAGATACAGCAGGAGCCAATGACTCAGCTGAAAGATCCCAGGCTGTGAGGGTATAAAATAGACCTTTGTTCGGGGTCCCTCCTTGGAGACAGCCAGCTCAAACTGTTTAGTCTTGTTGCACCATGATAGAATCACTCAAAGGAACCAGAGGTCTGAGACTCTGAAATGGAAAACCTAGGGTTGAGCTGGTAAGGAAAGCTTGCCTAACTGTGAGGGTGGGCTGAGCAGGGAATCAAGCATGGAACCCCTCATCTCTCTGGAGCAGCCTGTTGTGAAGGTGCTTCAGTCCCAGCGGTTAAAAATCTCTGATGTTGGAAGTGTGATTGTCAGAGTGCCTCCTGAATGGTCAGACAGGGAACTTTCTTTAACTTCCTAACCAGACCCTGGTTACATTTACAGTGAATAGTATACAGAAAAATCTTTTACTCTGTCACAGAGAATTAAAGATATCAAATCAAGAGTTATGCCACCACCTCAAAGTGGAATCTGACATTGATTATTTTATGTAGCTCCATAGTATTGGACTCATTGCATCAAGTGAGACAACTTTGGCTTCAAAACGCAGCAGCATTTCTCTAGCTGTTAAAAGAAGCATAAGTCAAAATAAGACTGAATTTTTTGCTTTGGAAAAATATCAGATCTCCTATCTATGGCTGATGAACCCTGTTGAAAAAAAAGAAACGTAATGGACTATACAGAAAAAGGGGAAGTCTGTAACAGGTACAGGTGTTTCACCTCTAAATGTCTTTAAATAATAGAATAATTCTTTTTTTTTTGACATTTCAGTGTATATCTTTGAATCCTTAAAAATGATCTGAGCAGACAGCCTAAGTGCCACTAATACCATTAGTGTTTTAATAATTATTAGTTCAACCTTTTTAACTTCCAAGCAGTGAGAGATGCAGCTTTACTTACCAATTCTTAAAATATTTCCAGAGGTTGCTAGTGCTAGCATATTCGATTTTTATGTGTGCCTCAGCGTTTCTGCAGGTTAATAATGTCCTGAAGGCTACAGGATTTCCTTTTGGTTTCCAAAATTACATATGCATTATTGCAAATGAGTTCTGCCACAAAGGAATTCATAATGAAAACATCTGAGGGAATTAAAGTGCTTCTTATAATACTTGAGCTTGCTCTATTAATCGGAGGGCAAAATGAATTGAGTCATTATGTTCCCAGATGGTATTAGGGACCAAATGGAAAGGCCTGTCCTAGCTTGATTTTTTTTTTTTCACTGTAAGTATTTTTTGCTGGGGGAGTGGGTCAAGTCCAGGGCCAGCAAATACATAGTCGGTAATTCAAGTCCCCGAGTAATGTTTTAATTCAAGTTTTAATCTTTATGCACAGAGACAGCAGGTCACTGTTAACTAGCAAGAGAAGCAGAAAGATTAGAATGTACACAGTACATTACCTTGAGAGGAGAGAGAAGAAGCATAAGTGTCTTTTACTGTAGAATCATTTGGTTTTAAAGAGCTGTCTTCTAATAGCTATATACATTACTTGATTGGAAATTTGTTGATGTCTGAAAGGTGTTTGGAAACCATCAAGGAGCATCATATTTATAATAGCAGTGATTGTGATTGTCAAAGATATGAAAAAAGCAGTATCTTTAATTAAGCCAGCTGATCCACCTGTGAAAAAACAGACAAGATTTCAAATCTGAAGTAGGAACAACAAATTTGGAGTTTTTATTTCTTCATGCAGGTTACATGTTTTATAGGGAGATTTGAGTGCATTTATATTTATTTGTAATGAAAAAATACCTAGATATCTTGCGTACACCTTTGTGCAGAGGTATGTTAATTAACTTCTTCAAATAGCATATTTGGTTTTAAGCAGACTGCTGTCATGCTTAAAACACCTCTTACATATTCACTATTACTTGGGTGTATTTACACTGGATATTCTAAGAAGATACACTTCTGCTCTTGCTGTCCTCCAGGTGAATGAGAATTCACTTTATCCCTGCTACAAGATGAAAAATGTGTATAACTATTTTAGATGACATTGAATATGTATATATACTACACTAGAAAACTGTATTTGTTTGTCTATAGTGTGTTGCTCTAGTGTGGATACACAACGTTATCTCAGTTCAGTTTGGAGCTCAATGAGGTTGCATGAGACCACAAGAAACCATAAATATGTATCTAAACGATTTCTTTGCATTTGAAAATGACAGTTCTGAGAAATTTTGGAATTGGGCTAGTGGAAGTCCATGTACCATACACAGTAAAACTGAATCCATGCTTATCTTCAACAACAGGCTCTGTCCATGCTCCTGACCCAGAAGTTTTGTGGTCTTTCAACAAGGGAACAAGCAGAGGATGGGTGAGGTTGTAGCTTCTTTTCTTGCCTTGAAACTTTTGGCTTATATCTGTAGGAAACATTTTCCTCAAAAAATAGCTGCAGTTAAAGCTATCAGGCTTATCTTTCATATAAAAGCATTTTTTCTTAGTGGGAATATCCCCCTTTTTAGTCAACGTGTTCCTTGGGAATGGCTTGGTTTTGAAAGACTTCACGAGAAACAAGGACAGAAACCTTTCTGGTCTGTAATTTCTGAGGCTAGAGTACCCACAGCCACAGAGCAACCTGCTGTCTGTCTCATCAGGGAGGCCAGGGCTTGCAGGTCCCAAAGCAGAGAGGTTCAGTTCCAACAGAAATCCATGTTTTAAGAGTTTTTTTTGGCTCTCCTTGTTTTTGTGTGGACATTCTACAGATCTGAGGAAATGATCCATTTTATTTGGAAATGAAGAGATGGATGTTCTCCATGAAAAACTTATGTTTTCCCATCTGCAGTATTTTTAAATTGAAATTATATTTCATTGAAATTAAATTTAATTTTGAATTGCTTATTATGTAACATTTTCAAAGTGCTATAATTTCCTAAAAAACCTGAAATTTTTGTGCCAGATCTGTTTATACATTCTAATTACTGATGTAGTGAATATAAAAACTTAAAAAAGATGAGTTAACTCCTCAGTCACAGAAATAAGTTAAAAAAATGGAATTTAAAGGAAGAAATATAGCTACTTGTCTGAATAATATTCAAACTGAAAGACTTGAATTTTTTTTAATGTAAATAAATATGGGATTAGGCAATTTACTATTTCAGTCTGACTTAGTGTTGAGATTCTCTTCAAATTGCAAATCCCAACTAAAGGATTAAGTTAAAGGAAATCAATGAATCTAATGATAAAAAATCACAGCAAAAATTATAACAGTTGATTTTTAAAAGCAGTAATTTTTTCAATGTACTTTTTTAATGTATGTATTCAACAGAAAAAGTTTTGGGAAAGTGGAAACTAACTTCCAGGGAGGTTTTGTAATTTTAAATATGAAAACAGAAAAAAAAAAACACTGTGGAAGTTTCCTTCAAAATGAAATATTAGAAACTCAGGCTTAGGCCATTTTTTTCTCAATAGCTTGGTGGTTTTGTTTGTTTGTTTGTGTTTTCAATTATAATGCACACATTTTCTTATATCAATTATGTAAAAGTGAAAATGCTCAAGTGTAAAAATGTAAAGTGTAAACCCTCTCTTAGTGTGCTCTTAAATTTCTTTTTAATCATAAAAGTATCTATGAAGCCGCAGAAACAAAGTAATGTTTTTGCTGCAGTATTTTGACATAAAAATAATTCAAGCAACCCCAAATTTAGTATTTTTAAATTAAAATGCAAGAAATAAATGAAAAGACAAGCTTTTTCTTTTACCCAAGAAAGATTTTTAGATACAAGAAAGCTTTGTGGGCACACTTTCTTTCCTCCCCATAACGCTTTTGGAGTGTATTGGGTTTGTGTGGCCAGCTTTTAGTACTGGGGGTACTACAGGGGTGGCTACTGTGAGAAACTGCCAGAACCTTCCCCCTATGTCTGACAGAGTCAATGCCAAATGGACCCACTGCTGGCCAGGGTTGAGCCCATCAGTGACAGTAGTAGCACCTCCAGGATAACACAGTCAAGAAGGGGAAAAAGCAATTGAGCAGGAGCAATTGCAGCCAGAGAAGAGAGAATATGTGAGAGAAAACACTCTGTAGACATCAAGGCCAGAGAAGGAGGGGGAGGATGTGCTCCATGCTCCAGAGCAGATATTCTTCTGCAGCCTGTGGTGCAGACCATGGCAAGGCAGGATGTCCACCTGCAGTCCATGGAGGTCCATGGTTGAGCAGAGATCCGCCTGCAGCCCCCAGAGGATCCCACATTGGAACAGGGAGATGTGTCCTGAAGGAGGCTGTGACCGGGGAGTATATTTACAACCTGCTGAGCAGGCCTCTGCTCCCCTTTCTGGCTCTCTAAGTGGAAGGTGGGTAAGGCTGGGACACAATCACAAAATTCTCTACTGTGAGAGTGGTAGGGTAAGGTAAGGAACAGTTTGCCCAGAGACATTGTGGATGATCCATCCCAGGTAATATTCTAGGCCAGGTTGGATGGGACCCTGAACAACCTGGTATAGAGGAAGGTGTCCCTGCTCAAGGCAGGGGCACTGGAACTAGATGGTCTTTAAAGTCCCTTTCAACTCAAACTGTGATTCTGTGATAAGATCCTGGGCAGTAAGACAGCTGAAAAATTGTGGCTGCACCTTCCCAGACTGCATGTCCCATCAGGTTTATGACAAATTGCATCCTCAAAGGGTGGGATGCAGCAGGGTGTGAACTCTGCCAACCCTGCTAATGTGTAGATGCACTTTGCCACTCCTCTGAGATGATGCATCTGCACAGGAGCATCTTTACAGGTGAGACGAAAGTAAGACAGCTGAGCTCTTGCAATGCATAATACCTTCTTGAGAAAGGAACTCATCAAACATCCTGACACTCTGGTATGGTGATGACTCAGAAAACTGAAACTTTTTTATTTGGGATAATAATTTTTTTGTCTGACTAGCTTAAGCTAAAGAATAACTCAGAACCAAATGTAATCAAGGCAACATTGAGTGTAATGCAAGAAAAGCTTAGTCTTCCCTTTTCAGACCTCCTCTTTATGCTTTTTACTTGTTCCTTTCAGTATTAACGCAATTTAATTCTGAGTGATACAGAATGCTGATGAGAATGACGAGCTAAACTGTGCCATTATTAGCGTAGTCACATAATAAATGACAACTGAAAAGTTAATTTTTAATTGTTTTATTTGAAAATAAAACATAGATATCTCAGAACTAGTTGTAAATGGGGTTGTGTTTGGATCAGAGACCAAAATTAGTGTGACTAGATCACTCTCATGGATTTCTGGCTTAGGTCTTCTCAAGGAAAAGTAAGACGGGTAATTACCATTGCCACAAATATGAATTCCCATCTTGGTTCCTGAATCTTCCTTGTTACTTTGATCCAGATCCATATCATCTTTTCTTTCCTAATATCTTTTGCCTTCTGTTTTCTTTTTTGCTTTCTTCTCATGCTGGTTTTATTTCCATCTTTCTCTGCCTTTCCCTTTCTTCCTACTTTATTTTTATTTCCACACAAGTCACTGCTACTGTACCTCCTTTCTTTTTTCTTTTTCCTCTGTCTCACCCCTAAAATCCCCAAATCAACCTCTGCTACTGCTACTTGATTGCTCCTCTTTGCAGCCACCAGCACTAGTACTGCACTTCACCTACACAGTCAGGGCAAGCAGAAAAACAGGCCTTGAAAAACCCATAAAAGTGTGATCCCAGGGGTTGTGTTTTAATTGCTTGCTATAAAATCGATGCTTGAGAGTGATAAAAGCAATTCATGCCTTCTACTGGCCAGATCTTGGCTTGCTCCCTAGACAGAAGGACAGGGGAGCTGGCTCAAACCTGCAATATAACTCCAGCCTAAACATCATGTTATTGTTTTTACTGACTGTATAGGGAGATACAGACTGCAAGAGTATCATCTGAAGCATTAGCTGATCTTAAACATCAGAGGTGGTATCTCAGACACCAGAAGGGATGGAGTGAATACAGCCCTGGGACTGGCAGGAGCACCAGAAGTGCTTCTGAGCTTCTCCAAGATTTTCTTAAAAAGCTGTGACATTCCCAAACTCTTATTGAGGGTGTATGGGAGGCAAACAAGGAATGTGTCCTTCTAGTAATTAACTGTGATTCTTGTTTGCATCTATTGTTAAAACTGGTGAAAAAACCCTCTTATTCCAGGATTTGGAGGGAATCCTTTTGCTTCTCTCCACAGAGTGAAGATATTGAGTTGACTCATGAAATAGTGAGAAGCTTTTCTGGAGGTCTGATGCCGTGGATTACCAAGGCACTTTCAGCTGTCTTTGAACTCTCAGAAGTGAACTTCACTGGCAGTAGTCAGGAAAGTGCAGACAGGCTGGATGAGAACATGCCACATGGTCTTTCGCAGCTTCCTTTCAATTGCTGATGGCTCTTGTTCCTTCCCCTCCTCTATTCCTATGTCTCTAACAAGTCTGTGCCGTTTCCTTTGCTCTTTTCAACTGGAAATCCATCATTAAACATGTTTCTATTTTACATACGCTTTTCAGTCATAGACAAAAGCCTCAGACTGGGATTCTTGATTTTCACCTGTTATCTCTTTAGGTCAGTCATCTGCAAACTTCGAAGATGCAGTTACAAATCTGCAAGCACCTGGATAGCTGCCAAGAACAGAACAGGTCATGTCTGCCAATTTGGGCATTGCCAGCTGCACCGATGAACATCCACAAAACCTAATCCATCCCAAACAAAGCCAACATTCTCCAAGCATTCACTTCCTCTTTGGTGTCCTCCACTGCTTGTATAAGAAAGGCTTCTGTTTCAATTCTCAGACTAAAAATAAAAGTATTGAAGGCCACAGTTAGAGTGGGCAGTTACTCCACAAAATAGTCATTGAACTGTTGGAAGGTCTGAAAGTGCAGCTGAGATCTGGAAGTGGAGCTGGCAAGAGGCAAGGCAATAACAAGACATTCAGATCCAAAAAACTGGAAGGATTTGAGAATTAATCTTACTATTATTCTGTGGTAGTGAGGTGAAAATTCTAGGAGGTTTTCAAAGGCTTTCCCCCCCAGAATTATAAACAAAATAACAGATACTCTGAAAAAGCCCTGGAAAAAGTCAAATGAATCTTGGTTATTTTCCCTTCAGGCAAGTGCCATTTTTGCTAAGCTGTCCAATGATACCAGAGTATGTAACATCTTAGTCATCACCAGTCTGGCAGGTATTTTGTCCCTTATATTGATCCAACAGCTATATGCCAGGATATGCCAGGCTGTTTGCACCATCTGTCACACCAGAGTCAGCAGGGGGGACAAAAGGTGGACAGCTGGTACTATCAGTCTGCAATACCATTTTAGGGGAGAAATACCAGAACCTGTGTCAAAAGGCATAGAAAACAGAGAGCTTCTGTGGTGAAAACTCGAAAGCAAATACATTTCAGATGGAGTGGCTCATCTTTCCTATCCCACTCACTGTGGATATTAGAAACACACTTCTAAAAACGAAAAAGGTCATGGGATGCCTAAACTGAACATAATTAGTCTTCATTATGAATACTTTTGGTTTTCCAAGGAAAGCAAAGTTGCCTAAAATGGCTGGTGATAAAAAGCCAATCTGTAATGAATCCTTCAGCTGCAGAAAACTGGAATAAGACTGCAGTAGAGAGAATTTCTGGATTGATTTTTGCCATGGAATCATAGTTATCAGGGAAGCATTCATCGAATGCTGGCCAGAAGCTGACCTCCATTACTCTGCTCGTCCTTACAGGTTTGTCTTTGGTAAAAAGCTATTTCACAGTCTTAGGAATAAGTTGGCAAGAGTAATGCATAACTCAAAGCAGGATGCTTGCAGAGATTTCATATGTCAAAAGGCAAGTCAACCAATATTCAACTACACAGTGCATAAGCCAGGACATCAGGCAGTGTTTCAAAAAGTCAAATCTGCAAATCAGCCAAGGAAACATTAGGAAATGCATAGAATATTATGTTATAGGTTTTGGTATAGAGTACACTGCAGAAAATGTGATTCAGGACGCACAGCACCATTTTGAAATTTATAGCCAGTCTATACCTTCTGGATTGCAAGTGGTGCCAACATAACATATGCAGCTGAGGATTGTGCTTATATTCCTGTACTTGTTTTGCAAAGTGTTGTAATTTGGTTTTGACAGACTTGAATGATAACTGCAGCACTGAAAATAGAATCATGGCTCATCAGAAGATAGTAATTTTGCATATTTCACGGAGGCCAGTGTAATGCAGAGTGAAGACCGGAAAGAAAATAACTTGTTAAAGATCATCTGAAGCAAAACAGTCTGCTTCTGGAGTTTAAAGATGAAGGCTTTGCTATCGTACACAGGAATAGTGAAAGCCAGGATTTTCTACTCTGGGAAAAATGTTGAAATTTACAATTTTATTTCATATTATGAGAAAAGGAAAGTTGATAAAAATATATTTTTAAATAGTCATTTGACAAAAAACAATAAATAAATTTGGGGATTTTTTCTAATCTGGTGACATTCTGTATAATTACATAATCCATCAACATGGGAAGAATGGTATGACTAGAATATGAAATACTTTTAATGACAATCTGTAAAAATAGCACTAAGGCATCCTCTTAAAAATACTTCCCCCCCCGCCCCCCGCTTCCACAGAAAAATCAATGTTTTCTCACTACCCTGGGCTTCAGGAGAGCAGAATTTGGTCTCTTCACGGATGTGCCATGGGATAAAGGCCTGGAGGGGAGTGAAGCTCAAAAAAGATGGTTAATATTCATGGTTCACTTCCTCCAAGCTTAAGATTGGTGCATTCCTGTGAGTAAAAAATCAAGTAAAGAGGCAGAAGACCTGCATGGGTGAACAAAGAGCTTCTGACAGAAGAAGGAAGTGTACAGAATGTGGAAAAAGAGACAGACCACTTGGGAGGAATATAGGAACATTGTCAGAGTATCCAAGGATGCAAAGAGGAAGACCAAGGTCCCTTTGGAACTAAATCTGGCAAGGGATATCAAGAAGGGCTTCTTCAAATACATCAGTAACAAAAGGAAGACTAGGCAAAATGTGAAACCACCACTGAATGAGGTGGGTGCCCTGATGATGGAGGATACAGAGAAAGTTGAGTTACTGAACACCTTCTTTGCTTCAGTCTTTACTGCTAAGGCCAGACCTCAGGAATCCCAGAGCTTGGAGACAAGAGAGAAAGTCTGGAGAAAGGAAGACTTTCACTCGGTTGAGAAAAATCAGGTTAAAGATAATTCAGACAAATTTGACACCCACAAAGTCATGGGCCCTGATGGAATGCACCCATGAATGCTGAGAGAGCTGGCAGATATTATTGCTAAACCTCTCCCTATCGTCTTTGAAAGGTCATGGAGAATAGGAGAGGTTCCTGAGGACTGGAGGAAACCCAGTGTAACTCCAGTCTTCAAAAACGGCAAGAAGGAAGACTCAGAATTAAAAGCCAGTCAGCCTCACCTACACTCCTGGAAAGATGATGGAACAGTTCATTCAGGATGAGCCGGCAGTATCCTGAGGTCTATTAGGAAGAACATTACCAGCAGGTCATGTAAGGTGATCCAGACAGTTTGCTTTGCCCTGGTGAGGCCTTACTTTGAGTGCTGCGTCCAGTTCTAGACTCCCCACTACAAGAGAGACACAGCCATAGTGGACAGGGTCCCACAGAAGGCTATGAAGATAATTAGGGAACTAAAATACCTCAGTTACGAGGAAAGGCTGAAGGCACTGGGTTGTTTTGACCTCAAGAAGAGATGCCTGTGAGGAGAACTTAGCAATGTACACGAGTATCTGAAAGGAGGGTGTCAAGAGGATGGAGCCAGGCTCTTCTCAGTGGTGCCCAGCAACAGGACAAGAGACAATGGACACAAACTGAAACACAGGAAGTTCTATCTGAATGTGAGGAAAAATATGTTTACTTTGAAGGTGCCAGAGCACTGGAACAGGAGTTATGGAATCTTCTCTGGATTATTAAAAACCCACTTGAATGATCCTTAGCAACCAGCTCTAGCTGAACCTGCTTTAGCAGGAGTTTTGAACTAGATGATCTTCAGATGTCCCTTCCAACCCCAACCATTCTATGATTCTGTGATTCTGTGAAGGAAGCTGTGATTTTGATAAAAATACTATTTTCTGGTAAAGAAGCAGCTACTGAAGTAGTTTTGACCAGTTGTAAAAATAATCCATAGAATTTTCAAATTCACATATAACATGGGATTTTATACTACATAATTGACATTTGGAGTGACACAAACCTGCTCTACAGGCTCTGATATGTTTGCAGGCTTCTTCAAAAACCTTCATAAAAAAGCAATGACAAAGTAAGTGAAAATTCCGTAATGAAATTTACCCTTGACTATTATAAAGGTTGGGAATGACAGTAGGAAGTAGGGAAAAATGCAATTCAAATTTTTTAATGCTATTGCATATAGCAATTCTGAGTCACAGAAGTTGAACTGTGATTAATCAGATACCTGGTCTCCCTGCTATCTCTCTGCAGTAGCCATAGCTGGACTAGAGTTTGATTCAGCTCAAGCCTTCTCTTGCCTAAATTAAAGGACAATATGAATATAATGTCATTATGATCAACCTTTCTTCAAAAGTACTTGATGAGAAAAGTTCTTGTATCAGACAGAGATATTATCCAAATCTAAATATTTGTTAAAAAAAAGAGGAGAGAGAATGACATCCTTGGAAGTGACTACTGTGATACTGGGAAGTATCCTCAGTCTTCACGTATCACCTTATTTAACAGGATGTTAAACACTGCGTGGTAGAGCCTGTGACCATCTATAACGCTGCTGCTGCTTCTGAGAATACATGCAGAATTACTCTCGAGGAGAAAAGACAACCCAGAAAGAATCTCATCTTGTCGATATCACCTGGGGAGTCTTTCTGCTGTACCTTTTGCAACCGGACTTGTCTATCTTGCATTGACCTTTTTAGCCATCAGCGCGCTTGTAGCAAGCGTGGGTAGAGCCCTTCTCAAATCTTCGTTCGCGAAGCCTAGCCATGATGAGAGCCTGTCATAATTTTCTTCGTAAAGGAAAAGAAAGAATAAGAAGTACTTATATCCTATAATTCTAGACATTGTTTTTGCATGACTCCTTTTTACTCCCACCTTCGCTGATGTTTGCAGTTTTAGGGAAGTACTTTAGGTCTGCCAACCACAGTAGAGGCCAGTGATAAGACTGGGGCCTGTGTGGTCGTAATCCTGTGAAAAAATATCATACATAATTTCATTAATTATAGATTAAATTCTCAGGGTTAAATGTAAATGTTAAACTTGACCTTCTTTCAGGTTTGGCCTTGGTAAAAATAGTTATGGCACTCAGGAATTTAATTGTGAAGCAAGAAACAAACAGTCAGGACTATTTTCCACTGTTTACAGCAAGATATTTCAGAGGATCTATGAACTTAGAAAAATCTGGAATCTGGAGTGAAAGCACATATTTTCTGCCCATCTTTCCACTCACCAGAGGTGAGTGACCTCCCTGTGTTTTAAGGGTCAAGAATCTGCCTTTTACATGATCCTGGATTGGAAAGAAATAAATTTCTTGTGCAGTAAAGTTAATTTCATGTTTAAACAGCTTTCTTCTGGAAGAATCTTTGGAAAGAAGCTCTTCCCTTTCTGCTTTTCTTTTTGCCTTTGGGCATTGTTGCAATCAGACTGACACATCATGTGTAAATGTGGATGCTGTGAAAAGGAATATCTAAATTGTGTCTCAAATTTTGTGCATTAGATTACAATCAAATATTACTATGAAGTATTGCACCCTCATGAGTATACTTTACTTAATAACATTATTCTATATTACATCAGCATCCAGATGAATTCATTATCTGAAGTAATACCTGCTTTCTTCTGTTTCAGTCTCAGAATAGATGAACATTTTTTATCATTGTCAATAAGAAAATTACTTGTGTCGCCCTTGATATTAAAATGAAACTCAATTATCTTGCCCTTAATATCCAAATGAACTGCCTAATGTAAAGATTACACATATTCCATTCTTTTAAAATTATCAGAATTGGTCTATTACTTTATATGATAGATGAGTTACTAAAAGAAGTCAGGTGAAGAACTGAGAAAACTTTTGGTTAAATTAAATAGAGGGATTCATTAATAATTTATTTAATATTGGAAGAAACTAAGAATTGCCAGGAAATGGAGAATGACTTAGGTCAAACTCTTCACAAATTATCATTCTTTCCCAACAGAAGTGAATTTGAAACTAAGCAAGTTCATAGACTGTTGTTTCAGGGTAGAATTAAAATCAGAATGCTAAACCCAGAAATTGCTACAGTCTAGAAAGTTAAATATATTAAATTTAAAATAACCCAAAGCATTTTTCAGTATCCTAGAGAATTTCAGTATCCTAGAGCGCAAAAGAATGCTGTTTGATGGTACATTTGGTAAGTGCCAAAATTGCTGCACATAGCATGGAGTGTGTGTGATCAGATTCTGCTCTGAGATGTTGCCTGTCATGAAGGTGCCACAGCGCAGGCAGTAGTCAAGCCCCTTGCAGTCCTGTGAGAGCAGTAGCAATCCTACTAAAGACAAAGAGGTCTGGAGTTTTCATGGGAGACATCAGCTCTCGGATAGAAGGGACCTAGAATATCTTTCAGAAATTGTTTGATGAGAATAGTATTTTTCTTCCTGTGTTCACTTGCTTTTTTTTTGTAGAACACAGAAATAGTATTTATTTTGTCAAAAGAAAGAAAATGTCAAAGCTTTGAGCTCTTGGCCTTTCAGCAGGTGAGCTCACCAGTGTATAGAGGAGGTTGGTGAGCTGAACTTTGGCAGAGATATTAATATTTTATAATGCTCTGAATCAGCATAATTTATCTCATCATCAGGTCATGCCACAGTGCTGTGCCTTTCAAGCCCTGAGATATCACCAACAGTTACAAACACTGCTCTTAATGAAGGCGGGAGGGCTCTGAAGGTAATTTCAACTCAAAACAGGTCTTATCCCTGGATGCTGTAAAATGAAAAGAGAACTCATTTTTAATCCTTCTTTTTTTCTTTTTTTTTTTCCAGAACAAAGAAGGAATGCAGGTAAATAAATGGGAGGTGATATTAATAAATAAAAACCCAACTGAATTATTTCTCTGAACCAAGGAAGACAACTGAATAGAGTTATCTGTATATGTTCTTGGGAAGCTTTCTACAGTGGGATCCTGGGACTATGGCAAGGGGTTTTGGGCTCTCTTAAAACAGAAAATACTAAATGGCAGTAAAGCATTTATAAGGAACACAGAAGTAAGTTTATCTTGCAAAACCAAAATTCTAATGATACCATTTGCAACAATGTAACAGCAAGTGCCACTTACCAGTGACTAGTCATTATATTTCAAAGTACTTTTAATGTATTTTGAGCTAAGTGTGGGGAAGAACAAGCAAAGCTCTTAAAAATATGCTTACTTAACTTCAGCATGTGGTACCTACCCTACCGACTTGTGGTTAATAGTGTTCCTTATCGTGCTTTCTTCTTAATCTTATTTGGCACACATTCCTCATTTAATGTCCCTTAAAGAATCCCACCATTGCTCATGGGTAATTGTTTCTGAGAGGCATCGAGGCAACATTGACTTCACTGCTTGAGTATCATATATCTAGCTGTGGTGGGAGGCAGGAAAGCCCAGGTTTCAAGCTTCCCACAACATCCTGAAGTCACCCTGTATGGCTCTGGGGTGCGTTGAAGAGTCCTTTCCCAAGATATTATAATTCTCTTCTGTCTTCCTAAATTTGGTAAATGCTGTACTTTCCCAAAAGCATGACCTGGGGTTATTTCTAGCAGATATGTGAACAGTCTAACCTGCCAGGGCACCTCAGTTCAGAACTGCTTTAATCCTGCTGTGCCAGTCTTCCTTCAATATACCCACTCAATGTTGCAAAGTTTAGTGGTAATTTGTGGATTTAGAGAAGCAAATCACAAATATTTTACCCTGGGCCTTATGCCATGGTCTGAGCATGTGTTTTGAGCAGTGATATGATAGTACCCACCAAGACACCTTGCTCATTTGTTATACCGGTCTATAAACCTCTAGTTTTCACTTCAAGATTTCCTACTTTACAGTCATAAATGTGCCTGCACGCTGTAGGCACCTGTTGGAATATTGCCAATTGTGATAGCAGTAGAAAAACATTGAACATACTGTCAGATTTTTTCAGGACTAAATTCACATGTGTTGCCTCACCTCTTCTATTTAGAAATCATAAATTCTGTTGCATGAATGTTCATATTCATGGGCCATTAGCTTTGTTTGTCACTTAGGTTAATTAGTATAGATTCATAGAATCATTTAGATTGGAAAAGACCTTTAAAATCATCATCCAAGTGTAAACCTCACGCTGCCAATTCTACCTCTAAACTATATCCCCAGGTATAAAATCACTTAGGTTGGAAAAGACCTTTAATATCATTGAGTTCAACCATAAAGGTAACATTTCCTCACTTCCTTAAATGGCTCAAACAAATAGAGGTTTTTAATTTCTCACTAGTTTGTATTAAAACATCTGGCCGTGCTCCCCTTTCTTTTCTATAGTAACAGAATAATTTAAATATGAATGTAAATACTCAGATTTCATACACACATTGTCAGGTACATGCTGTCATAATTCCACAATACATAGCCTGAAACACAATAAAGATGCCGATTTAATAAGTCACATTCTGTTTAAAGATCTATCCCAGTATTTTTCCTGATATTTTGAGCACAACATTTGTCCTGTTCACATTGATATAAGAATCAAGATCTGTTGAGTTTACTTTTTGGCTTCTGAATTCAATAATTATGACTCAATTTATAATAATAATTTGCTACTTTCTTAGTAGGGGCAGGGAAGTTTGTTTATATGCCGTTCTGTTTTTTCTGTGCACAGAATGTCCCAGTATTGAAGTGGGCAAGTTGGCACAGGAGTGCACATTGCCAAGAAAACAGGAGTTAACATCAAAACCTAAATTAATGCAGCTAGTTTCAGGCAAACTAACTAAACATTTATATTGTGCCAGTTTTGCAGTCAGGAATAATTTTTAAAATCTGACAGTGGCTAAATTAGACAGTTTTTCATTACATCCTGGAAAAGTAAAAGCGTAATTGCCACTTGCGTCTGGTAAAATGGATTTTGCATTGTGATATTTAACACATGGTGAATGAATAAGCTAAAATCAATAAAAAGTAGACTGAAACTTTGTACTTTCCCTCCCTTTTCCTATTGTTGCCTAGGAGCACTAGGTAATTGATGCAAATATTTATTGAAGAGGTTTGGTTACCACACTCTTCTTGCGTACTGTTTCTCTATAAAATCTGCATATTCCAGTTGAGTTCATAACATATGTATTGAATGAAGTGTGGTAGGTTTGCTATAGGTAGTAAGAGGGGCTGTACCTTTTCAGAGTCAAAATCTGCTACTTTTAGGACTTCCATAGGTCAATATGAAAATATAATTCTGGAATATCAGGACTGCAGCAACCTCCTTCTGGGGGAGCATGTCATTGTCTTGTGGGATCAGACAACAGAGGTCTTGAGTAGCTGTTGGATAATTTGACACGGGCACTGTTTGTAAGGGGGTTCCTCCTCACCTGAGGTGCCAGGCTTTTGGGTAGCAGAAATGGTGGTAAGCAAGAGAGAACTGTCCCATGGGCTGACTCTAATCTGCAGGCCATCAGCTGAACACCATAGTGTAAGGCAGTCACTGTGTGTCAGCGTACAGAGAGGCTACCCTTTGAAAATGCATCATCACTGGCTTTGTTTTTAACAAAGATTTTGTAAAAAAAAGGCCAAGTAAAATCCCCATAAATACTTCTTTCCCAAATTAACGTTTTGGGCAGTTTTAACGCACTACTGTCATTGATATTGCAGAGTTTCTCTTTGCTCAGACATGGAATAGCTATGGTGACATTGTGTGTGTGTGTATATATATATATATATTAAAGCTGAAATAATAATTTGAAGGGAATAATTTATTTGATGTATTGATCTACCCTCTCACCCTCTCTATCTGCCTTGGCCACTTAGACAGGAAGGTCTTTGGTCATATCCTGACCCCAGTAAAGTCAACAGTAAAATGCTGATAGACTTCACCAGAGCCTGGATCTTACCCCGGGGGGTTTTCACTTAGCAGTTCTATGGAGCCTTGATATTTACAAAGCAAAATGGACCAATTATTTAAACAAGAGTATGAGGAATGAACAAATAGTTTTGTGAGCACTAAAGAAGAAATGCTTGTTCTGGGCTCTGGGTCAATTCTCCAGTGTCTAATAAGATGTAAGCACATACCTCAGGCTTTGCCTCAAGCTTCTTTTTGATAGACTGCTTTCATGAGGCTATTGGGAAGATAATACTTCAGAGACCTTTGCCCTTTTGTCAAATCTAGTTTTAGTTAAGCAGTAGGAAGGAAAATTGCTGAATAGGATGGAAGGGAGGAGACACGGAGAGTGATTGCATGAACCTCATATTCTAGGAGAATATTTTTAAATTAGTAATTTCAAAATAATTTTAATTAGTACCCCAGTATTTTTGTTTTATTTTAGAGCTTATTAGAATTAGTCTCTAAAGAGAATTTTAATAGAGCTTTCCTTTTTGGTAAATGCAGTTTTCAAAAGCATGCCATAATGAAATCTAATGAGCATATGTGTTCTTTCAGTCTTAGGATTTCTTTAAAATAAATTACTTTGGAGGTTTGTCATAACCTATCAGAGACAAAAGAAAAGGAGTGAGGGAGAAAAGCACGTCTTTCCGATTCCTGTTGTTTGTCCTCTTCATGCACCAAATGATAAAACAGAGATCATAGCTCTGTTTTACATAGATACCCATACAGATAAGCGTGGATCAAAGGGAATGGCTAAGTTTGCAGAAAGATATGACCATTTTAGACTTTAGGAGAAAATACTGTGGAGACCTAAGACTCAAGTAAATGAAACATATGCCCTTCCAGAGAACCTTAAAATAAAACATGAGAAAGAAACAACAAATTAAAAGTTATTTGAAAAAGAACAGCTGTAATGCAGGTGCATAATGAATTGCCTGAAGATCTCAAGTTTAGAGATCTGTAGAAATTGAAAGAGCAACTAACAGAAGACAACCTAATTCTATTTCTTAGCCAAATTACACCCATTTCATCCAAGAATGACTAAGCTGTTGAGCTTCTCGTTAACCTGTAATCTGTTTACAAAAAACCTCACAAGTTTTCAAAATTTGAGCACTGATTGCTTGTGTAGGTTTTGATCACCATCAATTTCTGATAATGTCATTAGGTGTATTCAGGAGGATAGGGTACTGGGAAGCTGAAAAAAGTTGCCATGCATCTTGGAATGTCCAGAAATTTTCTCTACTACTGATATTCATGATTTTCTGAAAAGTATTATGTTTCCTGGGTGTGATGGTTTTAGTCTAGGCCTTCCTGGTGACCAGTTTGTAACCAAGGAAGTAGCCAGGTACAGCCAATTGTATTCCATACAATTTTTACGTAAACCAGAGTATAAATAAGTCGGAAATTAGAGACCTCGCTCTCTTCTCTTCCGGCGAGGTTTGGGAACAGTGGGTCCCTGCGTTGGTCTCGCTTATCTAAGGCTGAGGCCTGCAGAGTCCACCGTCCTACCACGTGGAGGTTTGGAGAGTGCTGGCTGTGACTGCCGATCTTACTGTTCTAAGGGACGTGGTGAGATCTGTTTTGTTAGTTATTAGTATAGTTTAATCTAGTATACCTGTTCAGTGTCCCTTTTGTTCCCTTTCGTCCCCTTTTTCCCTTTCCCTATCCCTGCGGGGGGTGGACCCCCTTTTTACGGTGTATATAGCATCTTAACTGTATATAACTGTAATTTGCGTAAATATAGATATATTTTTATATAAGCAGCTTGACTGTGAGTTCTTTAATTTTTATAGTTTCTTTCTCCTTTAACCTAAGGGAAGAAAGGAAGAAGGAAGGGGGCTGCTAGGAAGCTTTCGGGCATTTGGCAGGGAGCCAAGTCCAAACCGTCACACTGGGCGTGATTTTGTATTTTACACCTTGACAGTCAAAATGTGGATGTAATTTCAAACTCTTATATACAGTGACATAGTAGTGAAGAGCTCTGAGGTATTGATCAGAACACGCAGGAGAATAAATGGCAGACTCAGGAATAGATTTAAGTGATAGACTTCAGCTTTATGGCTTTAACAAAGCAGCTGGGCAATAAATGTCTAAATCACACTTACGTTGGTGGTAGTTAGAAGTCAGTGCATGGTTACAAGGGTCCAGCTGTGAAATCAGTGATGTGTGGCAGAACTCCCTCTTCAGCCTGTACAAGGGCAGAGCCTTTTTCCCATGTGAGCTGATGGAGAGGTTATCAAGAGAGGATTCTTCTGAAGTCCCACCTTTCTTTGCTGCTAGGTGGATCTGGATTCAACCAGCCTAGCTATAGAAATTTCAATGAGTTTCCCAAGTTGGTAGAAAATGTAAGAAATCACAGATGGAATGGAAACACCCTCAAGAGGCTCCTGTTCTCCACAGGCTAATTAGGAGTTTGGAGTAACTGGCAACCTAAACCAAGCATTTCAATTAAGTACCTGAAATCAGACTTGGTAATCTAGCTGTGGTCCATCAGCTATTTAATTTACTCTTGAGAAAAGATAGAGAGATTCTAGGTAAATTTGTCTTGCTATTCTGAATATGGAAATTTCATATTTCACTGTCTTGTATTATAGGGAGGGGGAAAAGAAAAGAAATTCAGAGGGTGACAGAAATACCTTTTAGATATCCAAAAAATCTGAAACTGCCTTCTTTTGCTAAGGTTTGAAAGAATGTCCAAAGATGCAGACTAGAATTCAGTTTTTCTCACTTATTCTGCTCCAGTCAGTGAATTAGTGTGGTTTTTGATGAAGAATTGATGAAGTGTCTAGCCCATGTGTCATTATCTGCTACAGCCATTCCCTCCCTCCCGCTGATGAGGAAAGGAGCACTGAGGATAGGAATCAAGTGAATAGAGATAATAATAATAATTGTAAGCAAGTGAAAAAGTGCATGTATACCTTTTGGCAATCTGCCTCCATATATCATAAATTTATGCTATACTGCCTCATGAATCCTTCCACTATGCATCATTGTGAAACTCTTCCCACATTTTTAAATCCAAAGGGCAATTACTCAAAGGGGGCCCTTCCTTGGAGGCTTCAAAAGCAATTAATCCATGTGGTGCTCTGTGCTGTATCACAGGCAGACTGTCCAGGTCTTCCACTTCAGTGCAATTTATCTGAGCCTGAGTGCCTGCATATTCAGAAATGAAATTTTCTCTTTGTATTTGCAGCAATCCCAAGGGATGTGCTTGGCTTGGAACCCCACCCTCACTGGCAACACAAGTTTATATCCTAGTGGGATCTGACTCCCAGCACCAAAGAATTTAAACTCAAAGCCTTCTGGGATCCAAACATCTCAGGTGCCTCTGTTACAATCCTACAAAAACCTGTAGCTCAGATGGCTAACGTCATCATGCCTTTGTCAAACCGATTCCAAAGTTATGTTTGATCCTGGCATCCATGGTCACACTCCTAAAAAAAGCCTTGTCAGCTTTCAAAGGACAAATATGTTTATGGCTATATTCCTTCAGTGTGACTCCACCTCTCTCTCCTGATTCATTTGTGAGCATGTTAATTTCAGTGACACCACTTCTTGCATAAATTACCTGTTCAGTCATTCCAATGCATGCCTGGAGCTGCTCCTCTGCTGCCTGAAAAATGAGATTACTAATTCCAAAAGCCATCAAAAAGGCTGCATCAAATGCTGCTTTGGTCAATTGATTCCCATTCCCATAGAGGTGATTTTGATAACCTGAAAGCAATATAGGTTCGGAATACACATCACCTTTCTTGTCTTTACACCACCAGTAGCTTTGGTAAGAATAACTCTTTTTAGTTTGTTGCAACATGATGACAGATCAGATCTCTCTGATCCCATAAGAGCTCAAGATCACATATGAAATGGATTCAGTGTGAACTATTTATTGCTCTTCTTTGCCGCCTCAAGCTTACAGATGCTAAAAATGCTGGAATAAGACTTGCAGTCTCCTACTTTTTGACAAGTTCCACCAAATGTTTTTGGAAACCTTAGTTATCCAGGGTTTTCTGCCTGAAGTCCTAAAATTTGAGACAGGCTCCGTGATTAATAGAGCTTAAATGGGTGAATGTGACTGGGCTCCTCATATTTTTATTACCTACAAAACATGATTGTGGTCTTATGGATGTCAAGAATGACAGACTCTGGAAATACACTCCTTATGTTAGCTGTCATTTTTGCAGGTACTCACTGACAAGATAAACTGTCACCTAAAGCTTGAAGCTGGGCTGCTGACCAGTACTATGGTTTTGGGTTTTCTTTGGACCTCAGCATTCACTGGCCACATTTTCAGATGTGAGAGAAAGAGTTTTGGATGATACACTGACTTCCACATTAGAAGACTGTTAATATTCAAGTAAAGAGTTTATAGCTAACATTACTTGGAGTCTGTTGAAAATTCAATTTTTCAGTTACCCTAAAAATGTCTCCCTCAGAGGCAATAATATTTTTGAATTAAGAGTTTTTCCATGATATCACTGAAAGAAACTGGAACTGAATTTTCTTTGGTGTTTGAGAAGCACTGTCTTTTCCTCCCCAGTAGATTTGGTTTCTTCATTTTCAGTTTCTGTTCCTGTTATTTCTGGGCATCAAAATGAGGACATAAACATAATACTTAAGAAAATTATTATGCAGCTGTATTTCCAGAACAATGTGATACAGAAAATAACAAATCTTTCAAAATCAGAGAAGGTCCCAGTGCAAAGTCTAAACTTGGATCTTTCTCCTAAGGATTGCAGTCTGGGGCAGTTTTGTGTACACTGTAATTCCAGGTCTGCTCTTGTTTCATTGTCTGAGTTGCTGCCTAAATTGTTAGGAAAAGTTTAGATATGAGCAGTATAATCATACAGATATTTTGACTGAAATTTTAAGCTTTAAAGAATTTTTTTATGGTAGCTCTAAATCTTGTATAACTGGATACCAGTATTATCAAATATTTCACAACAAGTTCTGATGGCATTTCAGAATAGAGGACAATTGTACCATTGCAATTTAGGCACAAAATCAGGAAAGAAAATGACTGAAATAAAAAGTATGTACAAATTTATTTGGCTAATGAAATAACCCAAGTTAGGTGTTGCACAAGTAAGGAAAAAAATGATAAAATCTCCTCATCCAACTAAAAGCAAGACAACTAAAAGTAGTTTTTTGCTGAAGGAATTTCAGAGAAACAATTCAGAAAACAGATACTCACCCCAAATTTTCTTACCTTCTTACACAATCAGTCAAACCTGATTTCCTTTCACAGCAGGGTAACCCACCTAGCTGATCTATGAAAGGTGATCTAGGAAAGCCACTAGATGTAATACTTTTGGACTTCAGCAAAGGTTTTGATTTTGTCTCTCACAGTATCCTTCTGGATTAAGCATCCAGCACATAGCTGAATAACGTGATGAGTGAGCTTACAGGTTGGGCACAAAGAGTTATAGAGAATGGGCCAACATCCATCTGGCATGGAGTCATGCCTAGTGGGGTTCCATAGTGCTCCATCCTTGTTCCACTTCAACATCTTCATTAATGATGTGGACGCAGCACTTCAAGGAATATAAGTAAGTTTGCCAAAAACACTAAATTGGGAGGAGGGGTTGATTCTCTTGAGGGCAGAGAGGCTCTGCAGAGAGACCTTGACAAATTGGAGAGATAGGCAATCACCGACTGTAGTTTAACAAGGGCAAGTACTGGATTCTAAACCTAGGATGGGGCAAACCTGGTTGTGTGTATACACTAGGGAACTAGAGGCTGGAGAGCAGTGCCATGGAAAGGAACATGGGCATCCTGGTCGATGGCAAATTGAATAGGAGTCAGCAGTGCCCTGGCAGCCAGGAGGGTCAACCATGTCCTGGCGGGTATCTCAGTTTAAATGAGACACAAGTGTTTTGCTGAGAATGAGTTATGAGGAAGACCCAAACTCCCTCCTCTAAGCAATTGTAAATCCAAAATTAAGAGGCACCAATTGAGAAAAAATGTGGAAAAAGGAAGAATAACAACTCTTTATTAAAAGATATATATGTATTGGCAGACACAACGAAAGAACAAAAGTAAAATAACCAAACAATACTCCTATACCCAAAACTAATCCCCTTTAAAACAAAACAAATAAACAAACAAACAGAGAGGTAAACAGTTCAGTTTGCACCCTTTGGTGCAATTCTAACCACAGTCAGTAGGGGGCCCCGTTGGATCACTGGTGGTTGCCACATGGCAGGGCGAGGGGGTGGGTGCTCAGCTGTGCTGGAGAAGCCAACAATGGAGATCTTCCCTCGCCATCACCAGGAAAAGGGAGAGAGGAGGGAAAGAAAGAAAGAAAGAAAGAAAAAGGTCCTTCCCAATGGGAACTCACTCTGTCCTGCTGGCTGAGTCGTATGGTGTGGCTTTCCCCTCTCCTTTGGTGTGCACAAGAACTGCTTCCAAAAAAAAAAAAACAAACGGAGGAGGGGAGGCCTCCTGAACAGTATCTCACAGATGAAAATCCTTATCCCTCCCCACAGACAGGGTCTTGAGGGCCATCGACTTGGAATGTGGTTCTATCAGGCACTTTTGTGTTGCTCAATGGCCCAAGCCATAGCCAACCTGCCTATTCAACATCCCTTCCACACCGTGGGCAGGGGAAAGGGAAAATTCCTGCTTAGTTTCTAAGAACAAACAAAACCATAATAGGGGGCATCAGGCAAAGCATTGGCAGCTGGTTGAGGGAGGAGATTGTCCTGCTCTGCTCTGCACTGCGGCTGCCTCACCTTGAATATTGTGTGCAATATGAAAAAGACATTTAACTATTAGAGACTGTCTAAGGGAGGGCCATGAGGATGGTGAAGGGCCTTGAGAGGAAGCTGTATGAGGAGCTGCTGAGGTCACGTACTTTGTTCAACCTGGAGAAGAGGAGATGAGGGGACACCTCATTGCAGTTACAGCTTCCTTGTGAGGGGAAGAGGAGGGGCAGGTACCAATCTCTTCAATCTCATGACCAGTGACAGGACTTGAGGAAATGGCATGCACTGAGTCAGAGAAGGTTTAGGCTGGATATCAGGAAAAAGATTTTCACCCAGAAGGTGGCTGGGAACTGGAACAGGCTCCCCAGGCAAGTAGTCAAGGCACCAATCCTGTATGAGTTCAAGAGGTGCTTGGACAATGCTCTCAGGCACATAGTGTGACTGTTGGGGTGTCCTGCACAGTACCAGGAGTTGAACTCAATGATCCTGATACCTTTGCAATGCAGTATAGTCTGTGATTCTATGATTGTAACATCTAGTCCTGGCAGTTTTCCACATCACTATTCAAACTGAAGGAAGTATGAATATGAAGTAGTTGAAGTTTTGCTTTTCTGTTCACAGAGAGTTATGAACAATAAATAGCAAAGCTTTTCAAAATCACTTAGAATTATCGATGACTTAGAAATATGCTTCATGCTTACATTAAGTGAAATTGTATGGTCCTTCCTGATGGTGGGTTCTGTTTCTCATCATGACAGCTGGCTGTAGTACATCTAGTGAAGGCTGCATTAGTATATGTATCAGTGTGGATCCAGAGCTTGGATTATGCACTTTTTTTTTTTTTTTTTAACAACCTCTTTGAGTTTCATTATGAAAATTTCTGTTAAACAGCTTTAGTGACCAGATTTTTTGGCAAAGCAGCTGAGTGGTAATGCATACACCCCTGCACTCTCCTTGATTTCCAAACCCAAGAGTTACTATGTTCTCAAAGTATTTAGGAAAGTTAATGAAAATCTAGTTTTGTACTTGTGAGATGAGTTGAAATAAAAGTCTCCAAAAAACTCCACAGTATTTTAAAAGGCAATTTTAGCTCTAATGGAGCCAGTTAATAGATGTACCAGTCTCACTAGATTTGCTTCAATTCCCATTTGAGTCAATGGAGAGAATCCCATTGGCTTTAAGTAGGAATTAGATTAGCAGGATTTATGAAGCAATTGTGTTCTGTCTGTTTTAGGAATAGGAGTTTCTTGAAATTATCCTATTTTTGAGCAAGTCAAATCTCTGTACTTTGGTTCCAGATTGCATATTGAGAAAAAGGCAGGAAAAGCCAAACTTCCACTTAACTCAGTCTGTGTGTAGTGCAACGTGCAGAGAGTCAGAAAAATGCATTCCACTACAGGAGACTGGTAAAATCAATAGTCCCATCCTTAACATTAGAAAATAGTAAGTTTGGGGAGAGAGAATTAAACATGTACAGTGTTTTCAAATGATGGGTGTTTTAACCTATTTTCTTATAGTCTTTATTCATACATCAGGCCTGTGATCCTGAGGCAAGTAGCTTTGTCTGAAATCTTTCTTCCAAAAAAAGGAGAAGCAAAAATATGTGTACAGACATGCAAAGTGGACATTTCCATGGCAAAGCAGCATGTACCGTAATAACTGGAGCAAGAATGGCACCCGTTTTTCTCACCTTTGCTTTACCAAACCTGTCTTTGAGCTACTTTTCTCTCTTGCCTCTAACATGGCCTCTTCCAACCGTTCATTTACGAATGGATTCTGCACACACAGCTGAGCTTATTTTCAAGCTCCTTGAGGCAATCAAATCCATCTTCAGATGAAAATGATGAACATAAGTCCAATAAGTTCTATAAATTTTTTCTGATGTCAACTTCTCTTTTGTCTGCCATACCTAGAAGCCTGCATGCTCCTTGTCTGTGAAAGAGCTCATACTTCACTCAGCAACCTCAGAGAGTTTGATTTAAGACAAGAATTTTACTACAGCCTATTTTTATAGCAGAGGTTTATATATATGTGTTCTACAGTTCAGTGAGGTTAGAGGTGTGTCATGCTGTAGAAGCATCAGTGCTTTTTATTCTCTCTAGTTTCCCTGGAAAGGTCTTAATACTTTGTATTGATTTTTTCCATTATTCAAAATACATTTGATACTTTAACAAATACATTTGTATTTTGCAAACCACTCAGCATCTGAACTGTAATTACACAGACATAGTACAGCATGGAGAGAACATAAGAGTCTGTAGTCCTTTTCCCCGAATTACCCAGGGAACTAGGGAGCAGCTGCAGACTCGTTGCCCATCTTTTACATCTCAGCCAGATCCATCTTTTCTACTAGGACTTTTATTGACAAGTCACCAGTCTTGCAGTGTATGATAAAATAGAAACTGATTCCTTTTAAAGTAACACTTAAAAAAGTCTTTTGTGGTATACTCAGCCATACACAAACGAGCTCACATGGAGACTATAATGCCAGCAAGGAGAGATAATGTGGACAGAGTTGTAGGTCTTTGTGGGCTTTGAAAACTGGGACTTTACTTCAATATTATGCAGTCCTTACAAAGCATTAAAAATGCATAGTCTTAGGGCAGTCAGATATGTACTCAGAAAGATTCAGTGTCTTCAAAATTATAGTGTTAAGCATATTTATCCAAACCTGTGATCAGATGGGATAACTTGATGTGAATTCCTAAAGTGCTTTATAATGGCTGTGGATTACAGAGTAAATCATATACCTTTTATAGTTAAAAATACATTGAGCTTCTGCGGCTACAGAAACCACTGCTGCTGTAATTTGGGAGGAGATGTGTCCCCTACTATCATTCTTAAATCCAGACATCAATACAAATGTATATAGAAATGCTCCAATGAACTTCTGAGTGTTTTGAAGCTGCTGCATTTGATAGCTAATTTAAATATTGTAACTCTTGTTTTATTTCTGTTACATCTTTTTACAAAAAATACATGAAGCAATAGTTAACTGAGATAGTGATGGAGCTGGAAAACTGTGAAGATTAGAACCTTGACTCTAAAACTTTCTCATGGATATGGAGTAGGATATAGTGTGGGGATGTTCAGTTGCATTCTGTCATTTTGGAATATGTAGCTGCAGATGAAGTGCCTCTGCTCCCTGCAAGGCTTTGGGAGAATAAAGACAATTCTGGAGTCATGATATAAAACAGAAGGTGTGATTTAGCACCTACGGAAGTAGGTTTGAAATTGTCTTGGGCACCCAATCCCATAAATGAGGAGTGGTTTTATGGAATTAAATCACAGAATGACAGAATATGCTGAGTTGGAAGAGATCTACAAGGACCGTGGAGTCCAGCCCTGTGCCCTGCACAGGACCATTCCTGAGAGGTACACCATATGACTGAGAGCATCATCCAAATGCTTCTTGTATCATCTGAATGCTTCTTATATAATTCAAATGCTTCTTGCATTCTGTCGGGGTTGGTTCTGTGACCTCTTCCCTGGGGAGCCTGTACCCAATCACTCTCTGGCTGAAGAATCTTTTTCTAATATCCAATCTAAACCTTCCCTGATACAATTTCAGGCCATTCCCTCAAGTTCTGTCACCGGTCATGAGAGTGGAGAGATTGGTACCTGCCCCTCCTCTTCCCCTCGCAAGGAAGCTGTAACTGCAATGAGGTGTCCCCTCATCTCCTCTTCTCCAGGCTGAACAAAGCAAGTGACCTCAGCAGCCCCTCATACGGCTTCCCCTCAAGGCCCTTCTCCATCCTCATGGCCCTCCCTCCATCTTCACTGCCCTCCTTTGGACACTCTCTAACAGCTTAATATCTTTCTTCTATTGCAGAGCAGAGTGGGACAATCCCTTCCCTTGACCAGCTGCCGATGCTTTGCCTGATGCCCCCCAGGACAGGGTTGGCCCTCCTGGCTGCCACGGCACTGCTGACTTCTATTCAACTTGCCATTGACCAGGATGCCCTGGTTCCTTTCTGTGGCACTGATTTCCAGCATCTCATTCTGTATGTACATCTGAGGTTGCCCCATCCCAGGGGAAGAATCCAGCACTTTACCTTGCTGAACTTCCTTTTGTTTGTTATTGCCCAGTCCACTTACACCTACAGATATCTCTGCAGGGCCTCCCTTACTCTGAGAGCATCAACAGTTCCTCTGAATTTTGTATCATCTGCAAACTTCCTCAGCATCCCTTCCAGTCCTGCATCTGAGTCATTTACAAAGATGTTGAAGAGCACAGTGCCCAAGATGAGGACCTGTGGAAGCCCACTAGTGACAGATCACAAGTCTATTGTTACTCCATTCACTGTTACCTGGAACAATTTTCTTAACCTTTCTCTTCAAAAAGGAGAAGAGGAGGCCTCGCTTTTGTTTGGAAAATTGACAACTAGAGGAGCTTTGTTTTTGAGATAAAGCTTTTATTTCCAGACTCCAGTGCTGGGATTATTTATCCATTTCTTATGACAGTTAAGTCATAATGCATAGGGAAAGTCAAAACCAGAAATCAGAACAAGGCAGCTCTTATAAACCAAAGGTCCAGTCACTCATACTCAGTGATTTCCTGCTTTTCCTTTCTTTCATCCAATGTTCCTTATCTTTCTTCCCACAGCACAGCTCCATGCTGCAGGGAAGGGTAAGTAGGAAGTGCATTTCTGCTGCCTTACTAATTCAGCTGTCTTTAAACAGTGTCGTGGTTTGACCTGGAAATGTTATTTAGCTAGAAAAACCCACTACAACAGGAAGATATGAACTGAGCTGAAGGAAGATCAAATCTGTCATATTCTAAAGAAGTCCTGTAAACCACTGAACTACTCAGTAAAACTGAGCCAGCTGAACCAATGTCCTCCAAATGAGCCTTCTGTGTGTTTCTTATGAAGCTCTCTTATGCATACAGTATTAAGTGTCATCAGCAGGTCTTAAGCCTGCTTGAAGAAAATCTATTGAATAACATTTAGAAATCTACCTCATGGAAGTGGTAATCTTGAGGATCCTTTTTGGGCTCCGATGTAACAGAATTACAGAAAGGTTGATGTTGGGAGGGAACTTTCATCCAACTCTCCTGTTCAAGCAAGGTCACCAAGAGCAGGCTTCTCAGACACTGACAGTGACATGAGCAGAGGTTTATTAATATAATAACAGTTTTGTCTTCATGTAGAAACAGGACTTTTTAAATTTCACTGGAAAAAATCCCAGTTGTCTGAGGAGTCATTCAGGGTTTTTGAGGATTAAATTTTTAGCTTTGGATGTGCATGCAGGAAGTGTCTGGGTATTTCTTCACTTTTGGTGGATTTCTCTAGTGTATGTGATTTTTCAGATTAGATATAGTGGATATCCAGAAGGTTAATTTCTATGAGACCCAAGGAATATTCCAGGGTCTGAAAACAACTCAATTGAATAGGAAGGGGACCCTACTGATATCAGTTTATCAGATGTCAAAAGTGTTGCATCCTGTAGTGAAGGATTTAGTCCCTTCAATCAGGTATATAGACATTCTGCTATGAAGACTACACTGGTAAGGACTGAAACAACTAATGAAAATGCATTTTTGGAATATTCCTATATTAAATGTTTGCATAGGGAAAGGGGAGATGGGACTTGTTGTGGATATTACCCTGAAGCAGAGTGGAGGATTTAATGGATGCTTTCTTTCACCCTGGGAGAAGTCCAACTCTGCTCATTTTTTTTTCTGCTGTAAAGATTCCTATAATCTTAGTTCTTTGGATGCTAGCCCACTCAGCACTTCTTTTACTTTAAAGATGGCCTGTCTGGTGTTTATTTTGCCTTTCGACAGCACAAGTTTAAAATTTAGACAAAATTGGGTAGCAGGAATAGCAAATACAATGATTACATAAATCAAAAAAAGTGCAAAAGTTGAAGTTCCCTGCACCTTGTAATTTAGCCATTTCCAAGGTAGTTAGATAAGAATACCTGTAATGCGCTGCTGGAATCTGAGTACCATATTATTTTTGTTAGCCATGGTTTCACCCTAAGGCACTTGTGGCAATCATTTTAGCACACTCGTTTGCTGAACATGTACTCCTTGTAATACAGTCAATAGGAGAAGCAGGTTAGTGAAAGAGCTGTTAATTTTCCACCATGAATGAATACTCCATCTTACCTGGTAGATGTTTTTTCCCTTCCAAGCTCAATAAATATTTATGTCAGGCTCGCTGTCAAGTAGCACTCTTAGTAACCGACAGTTGCTAAATTAGGATACTTTCCTTGGCAGTAATGGAAAGCTAATAATGCAATTGCCATTTGCAAGCCTTTGAGAGGGTTTGCCTTGTAATCATTATAAGAGGCTGAACTGCAGCTATAAGAATAATAAAACAACAGGGTCAAACAGTGTTACCATCCCCTGGATTGAGGTAGCACTGAGATGACATAAAGAAATCAGGTTCCCTTCCTTGGTAGTGTTGTTTCAAAGGGGTAGCTGCAGGGAAATTTCAAGAAAAGAGGCTGGAGAGATTGGGAGATGGTGATGCAGACTGTGACCTGCTCACAGAAGTGTTCCTTCATCAGTGTGTCCTGGCAGATGTAGTTGTACATCCCAGAACAGAGAGATGTGTGCTAGTAGGCAAAAAGTGCAAGAAAACTGCTACACATCCAACCAGACCTGTTTTTTCCTTCCATTCATCCCTCAGCTTCTCTCAGCCTTCACTGTTGTATCCTCAATAGAATGGGCAAATGGGTAATTACTGCTTCTTTTTGCAGCTACAGTTCAGGAAAGAGATCTTGGACTCATCATTGACAGATCTATGAAATCATTGTCTCGATGTGCAGCAGCAGCAGCAGCTATATAAGCCAACAAAATACTGGACATCAGCAGAAAGAGCGTTGAGAATAAGACAGACATCAGCATTTTGCCACAGCATAAACCCTTGTGCACCCCCATCTTCAGTGCTCTGTGCAGTTCTAGTCTCTGCATCTCTAGAAGGACATTGGTGGATTTAGAGAAGCTGCAGAACTTCATACCATGTGGTGTTGGGGAAGTACATTGTCAGATGTGGAGAATGGTGCATTGAAAAACAGCCAGCCATATATGGGGGCATTCTAGTTGTTCCCCGAAAAAAAACACATTTTAATGTTTATCAACTGAGGTACTTATCATACTTCATGCCCTAGTAGCTAGTCACGCAATTTGTCATTGAAAGCTTAGAAATAAAAGCATATATATTACCGATAAGAACTTTGTTGCCTAATTGGGCTAGGGATTAGTCATCTTGAGAAAGGAAAAGTTACACAGTTAAAAAGTCAGTGATATATAAATACACACATGCATACACACACACACATGCACCTACTCTCAGCCACACAGACACAAAAACATATGTGCACACACATCAGCAACTCCCAAAAAATAATATATGGTTTGCTGCATTTCCAAGGTTGGAAGGCTGGAGCTCAGACCGTGCTAGAGGTGGTTCCACTGGTTGATATTAAAAAGTCAGTACTAAACAGATAAGTGTGGCAGATGAAAGACCACTTTCCCTTACTCCCACACACACGCTTGAAAGAGGAGATAATTTATAATATATTGCAAAATGTTGATTTTTAAATGTTACATACTGTGGATAAAAATAAGCAACTATTTATTACTTCTGTATTACTGTGGGTGCTTAGCTCTTGATTCTTCTGAGCTCTTTCTACCCAAAGTAAGAAAGAAATCCTGTCTAGCTATTTATGGTGCCAGGCTAACTCCCAGAATCACATTTTTGAAATGGTGTTTGTTTCCCCTTGAAGGAGAAAAATCCTATATTAGATGTATAATTCTATAGAAATATTGTTTCATTTTGAAAAAACGGGGCATTTGAACCTCTAAATTTATTTTACTTGGATGCAAGTTCCCTGAATGTAGCAGGAGGTTGAGTCCTGTTAGTCCCTCTGACCACTGGAGATAAAATGTTTTTTTAAAGTGAAAATAATTGAACAACTTGTGCATTAACACTATTGCAAGCTGCTGTGAACACTGTACAGTGTTTCATACAGTACCTTGAATCCTGCTGAAAACTATGAGTTCCAAGTCATGTTTTGTTGAGGCGTTACAGAAAAGGCAGAGGTACAAAGAGCCAAAATCCAGTGGGCTTTTGAAAAGGGTATTCACAATAAGTGATACTTTCACAACAACCTGTGGAGGGTTACTTTGCAAGACATAACATATTTGTCAGAGCTGTGAAGGGATCACTCACCATCTGGCTCCTCTCCCTTTTGGATGGACAGGACATTGCAGAACATCTGGCAAGACTTGGACAGGGCACATTAATGCTTTCAATTGCTTGAGACCCTGTCTTCTCATGGCTGTGGCAGAGCTTGCAGGTCTGTAGTGCACTGGAAAACCTGTCTCAGTCAACACAGCTTCTCAGGACTCCTTGGTTATGCTGTACCTCAGTTATCACCTCCTTTCCTCGTCCTGGGGTCTGCAGCTTCTTTCTATAGCCTTCCCGTGTCATTCTGCGCATATGGAAAACAGGACCCCAATATCTCTCAAGAGCAGCTGTGCTCAGCCCTGATTTGCCTTTCTGATGAGCTCAGCGTGAGCAGAAACTCTTGCTTTTGTACACAAGCAAAGGATTCAACTTATCCTAGTCCAAGAGAGCTGCTCCAGAACCAGGCTGATTGTGGAGCTCACAGGGGTTCAACCAACTCAAATGGTGCCTTTACTTGGAATAGAAAAAAAAAAAAGTGGTAGTGTGGGGTAGACCAAGCTCTGCTTTTCTTTGTCCTTGAAAAGGAAAAAAGAGTTTCTTTATCTATCACAGCCTTCTCACTAAAATACATTGCTGAGGAAACTTGAAGGGCTATATTCTAGAAATTCTCTTTCAGTTCGTAGTCTCAAAGGTTGTGTGTGAAATTGTTTGTACTGAAATAGATAAAAACAAATTGTTCCCTACTCTGTATTTATTATGGATCCACTATTTATTTAAAAATATATTAAGAGAGTCTTGCTATATATCCAACTGTTACTTTGGGGTATGAAGAAGAATGTGATTCCCCATTCACAAAGAGAGTTTTCTGCTCTCCTTTCTTTGATTTCTAATCTGTGCAAAGGCATTTGTGAATATGATATCTCAGCCCAGACAGAAGAATTCTTAATCTGAAGATAATGGAAACTACTGAATATTTCAGTTTAACATCCATTTATTAAACCAAATAACTACTTAGGAGGTGGGGGTGGGGAAGTGAGGGAAGGGGGGCAGCAAGAGATAAGGTTCATTTTGGAGCTCTGAATTTTTTTTTCAAGTGAAAGGAAAACATTTATTCAAACGTCTCCTTGATGAAAGCCTAAAGAACAGTCTGAACTTCTAAACATTTCTTATTCAATGCAGTAAGAGAGTCCAAAGACTTTGATTAAGCTTTTCATATCTGGAGTGACATTCCTCCCACGTGCCTCCTACCAGCACCCTAAATTTGCAGGCAAATTCAAATACCTTTAAATATGAACCTTTTTGCAGACTACATCCTCTTTGCAAGTTGCAGGCAAATCTGTAGAATTTTGTCTTCTGCCAACAATGAAGATAAAATATATATATATCAATCACTCAAAAGTTAAAATAGCTGCAATTCTGAGGCTTTCATTCACAATAAACACATTCAGGAAAAAAAAGTTGTATGTATATTTCTAGTGAATACCCCATAGAACTACTAGCCAGAATGCAAAACTAAATTGATCTAGCTGTTATCAGACTTTCAAAATTTGATCCATCATACGCATTCTAGCTAAGATTAAAAAAAACAAAACCAAAGACTTCCAAAGCCTCATGTTCTTTTAGACAGAGAGCAGCTTTCCTCCTGCATTCTTCTATTTTAATCAGCTTCATGCAGTATGTTCAATCCTCCATGAAGGCAATTCAATTCCCAGAGCCAACAGCTTTATCATGCTTTTTTCGCTGACTTAAAAAAGAAATCACTTCCAAGTGGAGGCAGAAAGGGACTGAAAAACTAGAACTTATTTACTTAAGATGTCTCACTATACATAAAACCTTTCAATTATTTTACAAGTGGCATAGGGAGCTATAACTGAGACAGTCTGTTGAGACAATTTCCCAATACTTCTCAGTACAGAAGATTAGTCATTTATGAGACTGCTTGTTTCTGCTAGCTAAGGGCTATACAGTACCACAGTATAATTCCATTATTTGGGTTTCCAAAACACAGAGCTAAATATCTCTCAGTTACAAAGGTGTGAACCCTTGACTTTAAAAGATTCTTCCAAGCATATTATAGTGTAATAAGTTTAGTTACTGTGCATCTATATCCTCCATGCTATTATATCCAAGTCTGTAGACACTAAAATCCACTCCACAGAGTGGTTCTAGGTATAAGATGAACATTTTCCTAGAAGTCAAGCAGCCCAATCTGGTGCCATGTTTCCTCCTTCTGTTTTCTCACCCAGTGTACCAGACACCATCTCATCTCCTGGCTCAACATAGCACTGCTCTCATATGTGTGGGAAGAAGTGTCTTGGCATGATGGCCACACAGCAGCTGACAAGGTGGCAGTTTGTCCAAGAAAGAATAATTAGCTCCCTTATTTATTCTGCCATAGAACATTTGTGATGTACACAATCGTGGAATATCTCATGTTGCAAGAGACCCATAAATATCATCTAGTTTGATCCCTGCTTCTTACAAGGCCACCTAAAACTAAACCGCAGACTAAGTGTGTTAGCCAGATGTCCACATGTAGTGGAATGTGGCTGGAACCTCTTGTTTGAGATGTTTTTATTTAATACATCTCACTTCAGGCAGGTCTGTGCTCTTTGGGGTTACAGCTGTTGTCAACTATGCATTTACTATTTCAGTGCAATGACTCATTTTATTCCCTATGGGTTTTCAAAATCCTAGCAAATACCAGCTTTAAAACAGCTCACATCTGCCCATCAGTTCAGGACAAGATACCAGCTTTTTGTTTTCTCTTATAAATAACATTGTCCTACCATTATGTCTGCAGGTCATGTATTAACACATCTGCCTCAGAGACACACATTTAAGACACAACTAGGACCTAAATCACCAATTCAGATTAACTGGATTAGGCTGCAGTATATACTATTCAATAGGATGTGTTCTCATCCCTGTAACAGACGATGCTTCTTAATGGTTAGTGGCTACTGCATAGAGGCAGGCAGATTTCTAGCCTTAGAGGACCCATATGTTTGAAAATGGTTTTCTAGATCTACGTTTTACAGATACAACCTGTTAAAACATTTCTATGTAATCTGACTCATTGAAATGTCTCTTTTAAATTTTTCTTTATTTCTTTAGTAATATCCACCTGTACAAGTCCGTATGAGTGTCTTTCTCAGACTTCTGTTTTAATCAGTGAATGAAAATGGAAATCCTGAGTCATTAAATGCAGAAGCTATTGGCATGTCCAACAATGTAAAATATTTATTTTTGTATTGTGGCAGTGGATGTGTTCAGCACAACCATTCTGTAAGGAGTTAAAAATGTCCGGTCTAGTTCAAGGAAAATACCTAAATAAGAAAAATAAAAATAAATATTGTTCTTCAAGAACTTCTCAGAGTGAAGTTTATGGAACAGACAGCCTGATTACAGTTTTCAAGTAAATTAAGAGCTTTGCTAGAGAAACACAGCATGGTAGTTGTAACCAATATCTGTCTTAGAAGCATTTTATGAGATCAAGTGTACTTTGCCTAGTATTTTGCAACGTAAAAATATTACCGGTGCATATGTATATATTTTAAAACAATTCCTTTTGGAGTCAATCATAGTTTAACCCCATTCACTCTAAAATGAAGGTGGGGGTAAACCTCAGGATTTGCCTTGAAAAAGGCAAATGATCAAGGCTTGTGACAATATAGAGATAAAAATTTATGCAGTAAATTGGGTAGTTGTTACAAAAACCATTTAAAAAACCCCTGCAAGTGAACATTACAGGTGCTACCATGTTATTACAGATTAGTGCTTATTACAAATACAGCTGAAAGAGCTTGTATTTCTAAGGTATAATAAAAGCAATTCTAACAGCAATATATTATTTTGAAAAAACCCCCCAACTTAACTCAAATACATCTTCAAGGTACTTTAACTCTTAATTTGTCTTTGTGTCATCTGTTGAATAATTTTTCAAAGATTTCTAATTGAAAATTTCTTATAATTGGTTTAAAAGCTTGGTGAAAAGTATTCTTCCTTTCTGTATGTCTGAGAGTTGGTTGTTACAGAAACTGGCTTCTAATATGTCTAATCCCCGAAATACTTATTGCTGCAACAAAATTACTACGAATGACATGTTTAGTAGTGGGAAGATCTCAGGAGGATTCAGTGCTGAGAATGGTCACTGGTGGCAGAATGGCAGAAAAGGGCTGAGCTGATCTAACAGCTGCTTGCAACAGGGAGTTAATTGTGATCCTGGTTCCTCCTCACCTGGTCACTTCCCTTCAGTGCATTCTCTGCTCAGGCAGGTATTCCTCTTGCTTGTGCTCCTGCAGGCATGCACCCGGCCTCTGATGAGCTAACTCAGTACATTCAGCTGGTCCTTGTTTTGCTGAGGTGGTGAGCTGAAACCTATTCCCGAGGGAGTTTAAGGCTAGAGATGACACAGGGTGGGGGACCAAGGTGCTGAGGTGGGAGTGAGGGCAGGAAAGGACAGTGAGGGAAGCAGGAGAGGGCAGGAAAATGAAGTATTTGAGTTCACCTAGGCGCAGTTGCTGAGGTGTCAGTCACCTGAGAAGGCTGGAGCAGAAAAGACAGATAGGCATACATTTTTCTTTACAATTCCATTTGATCTAGCTGCATAGGAAAAGAAAACACTTTAAATTCAATTGCTGCATCAGAAAAATTCTAGGGTCTGACAAATGACCAAAAAGGTTTGTTCTGGAGGGCAGAGGTGCAAATCAGGCTTTCCATCCATAATGGGGAGAGTCAGGAGGTGAGTGATTCCTCTTTTGTTCTTCCATCATCCCAGGGCTTGTCAGGGCTATGTCTGCACCTTCACATTCTCCTTTCTCTGCTCCAACATATATGGGATACTTCACACATGTTGGAAGTGGTTGCATACTGCAACCTGGCTCTATCCTGCTTTCAAGGTTGCTTTCCAGAGTGTTTATTTGTACTTTGTGTTTACAGTTCCAGCTCATCCAGAATTGTCCTATGCCTGTATCACTAGAGCTTCTTTTGTTATCTGATGGTTGTGCTGTCATGGGCCCTAAATAAAAATGACGGGACAATCCCTATTTCCAACAGTGAGCTCTTGTATCTTCACTGTATTTTACTCACTAAGCAACGTTTTTGCTGTTGTAAATGAATGTGGTGCTGGTTTCTTTCTAGTGAGACCTAACAAAGTAGATCAGTATCTATTCCAATGCAGAACTGAAAGAAGTATGACTCTTTCCTTTGAATTCAGTTGGTTTTGAATTAAGTCCTTACTGACCTTTTAAAATAATTCATATGCTGGTATATACTTGTAAGTGTACTTATGACAAGTTGCTGAACAATATGAAGCTGCAAATAAATAAATATTAACATTCAGAGATGTAAAATCATATTTGGTAGGAGACTACTATAGTATGAAAGAATATTTAAGCATCTTATTGCCTTGAAATGTTCTTTAACCATCAAGACAAGAAGTATGAATTTTGGGAACATTTTGAGGACAATGCTTTTTTAAATAAATATGGTAAAAGGCATGAAAATGGCTGAGTTGAGCACAGTTGTGGAATGAGATGTGGTAACTACGGAGCTCCAAGTTTAGCTTCAATGCTTATGAAACTGTGAAGTTGTTTCAAAGCTGTCCAAGACAAAGCGTATTAAAATTCCCAGAATCTGAAGTTTACTGTACCCACAAAAAGTATGAAACTTGGAGAGTAGCACATTGTAGGACATTCAGACTTTCACCTCTGAGACATCCTCTTCATCAACCTAACTGTTTCTTCACTGCAGAGAAAGGTTAAAGTCTGAACATCATCTGCTTTATCTGACCAAGTACATCTTACAATCAAATTGCTTTAGTTCCAACTTTTCTGAAGTCTGCCATCCACGATACATAAATGTCCAATCTTCACTTCCCTACTGTTTCTCTACAAGCTGAAAATAGGAATTAATGAAAAGTTATCTAGATACTTCTCCAAGATTTTACCTCAAGGCTTTCCCTACAGTGAAATAATACTTATATATTTTCTCATTTTTTGATGTTTTTCGAATCTGCTAGAGAACTTTGAAAGACAATTTTTAGTGAAAGTACCTGTTGTTCTATGCCTTTATCACTTTTTTTAAAAATGAACAAAACAATTACAGACCTGTTATAATTGCCTGATTGTGCTGATGTATGACTTGTTGACTAATAATTTAAACCTTCATAAATGCAAAACTAAAATACAAATTCAAAGTCTTAAAAGGCAGATTTTACTTCTTGTGTTCATCACTTCTTCTCAAGAAGTTGTCCTAAGAATGCAGAAACTTAAGTAGGTAGATGGTATTTTGTTTTTGTTCTTTAGGATCTCAATTCAAAGCTAAGGAACTGAAGCAGCAAAGGAAGTAAACTGTGGATTTGTTTTTAATGTTCTTAACAAGAAACTCTGAACTCTTTTTGCCTTGATTTCCTAGCTTGATCAGCCACTATCTCCAAAACCCATTTTGGAGAGTATTCACGCTCAGTTTACCAACAGCTGCTGTTTTGTTCAGTTGTGCCTTGTTGACTTCAGCAAGATTTCTGGGTAACCATCACATCCCAAAGAAGATAACTTTGGGCTGTCAGTTTAAGGGAATGTGTCACTGCCTTTTAAGAGTGGAGCAGGCTAAAGTGGTGTGTGTGCCAGGGTCGTTCAAGCAGCCTGCTGAAATCAGTGACATGTGGCAGACAGTTGTATATAGCTTTTTACACTGTATGTCAAGCTAAAGGCTCCTTCTTAAAAATTGTAAATTACTCTACAAAGTACCAGAGGCAAAACTTGGAAAGGAGTAAGTATCCAAAGTAAAGGCCAGAAGTGAGAAAAAAAACAAACTAAAGGAGGGGTGGGAGCATTAAAAACCTGAACAAAACTACCTTCAGCTGAAATGCAGCAGCAGAGTCCTGGAAAACAGTAAGGTAGGGATGTGACATCCAGATGTGGGCAGATGGACTCTTTGAAAAAGAAGATTTAAAACAGTTAGCGTTCTCTATTGTATCTGGACCTGGAGCTACAGGTCCCTTTAACAGTCTGCATCTAAGACAGGATGAATTAGAAAGATACTGTATTCTCAAGAAAAGCAAAGTAATTGAAACATATAGGTTCCAAATGAAACCACAAAAGGAAAGAAAGTTCTTTGAAAGGATTTTGACATTAACTTAGCAAATCAAGCAAGAGATCATGCTACTTTCTTAGATTTCATTATTGAGATTTGATTTTGATTGCAATCAAAAATCTAAACCAATGCACCAAACCTGGGCAAATGGAAATATTAAAAAAAAAAACACAACAAAACCAATACTTTAAAAGGCTAACAAGCAAGTGTAGATACAGTAGACATTGACTAAGGAAACATGAAAGTCCAAGAGTGGAAAGATGTGAGGAAGCTAAATATATCAGAGTATAAATATATCAGAGTAACACTATAAAGCAAATGTCTACGAAGTTGTAACAAACCTTACAGGGGAAGTTACATGGATACAAACATATGTCCCCAACTGGGAAACATTAAACCAACTGCAAGGTAGATTAGTGTTTTGCAGGAGTACGCAGTCAGAACCGGTAAAATCAAAATGGAGCAACCAGCAAGCAAATTGACAGTGCCTGATACATATTTATCAGGACGGCAATGCAAACAGGAGTGAAGAACAATTCTATATAGAAGTGAAGTGCAGAAGTTGATAGAGGAAAATGTACTACTTCAGTGAAGACTGGTGGAACTGCTGTGAATTATTAACTGGGAACTAATGCTTGGGTAAATGTTATATCTGAAAATATTGTAGATTATTGGGATAAGAAACTTAAATATGTAGAACAAGAACAACTACAGCTGAGGGCTCAGAGAGAAGACCTAACTTCTCTGTTCTATTGTGTCAAATTCTGTATGTGAATTTGTGCAGGAACCTCTAAGAAAAAGTGGGTCTCTTTATTTACAATGAGCCAATAATGAGTCTAACAAATGGCAAACCCTTGGTTTGTTTAAGAGACTACTGAAAGGTCAGATGGGCATGAACAAATGCAAAGGAAATATTGAATAAATCAGGATGTCAGAGGAGTTAGCGAAACAAATATGTATGCTTGCAAGGAGTGCATTTAAATGTTGACTTACTTTTCTCTGAGATTGCATATTCTATTTAAAACACAGCATTGCATGTATTAAATTAATATTTGCTGAACTTAGAAACTCATAGGTTTTATTTGATATTGCTCAAAAGATTTGTATGAGATTCTGGATTTCAACATATATCAAGCCCCAAATCTAATCAACAGAATGTCTGGTAGAGAATGCTGACGTCACTACAAAGACTGCTAAATGCAGGTTAAGGACTGTGAAACAAATCCAGTAGTACTGGACTTGACAGAAGATTTTTTAAAAAGTGAACTGGTACTGACTAAACACTCACTGAGCAGAAAGATGAGAAAAGGTCTTTTCATTCTATCCCAAATCCAGAAGAAAATACTTAGCTTAGAAAGATAAAGTAGAAGAGATCAGGATATCCCACATGTAGATGGTGTAGCTCGGTCATGCCATGAGTACAAGGGTTTGTACATGCAGTTTGTATATACAAAGACATTGGTTGCATGTACAAGGCTGCAGCTTGTACAGAAAGATTGGTCTTTGTTCTTATGTGAGTGTCTAAATTTTGAGCATCTGGCTTTAGGACAAGAGGGAACAGATACAATTTATCTATATGGGAAGAGGAAAATGGAGGAGGAAGAGAAAGAGTCAAAGCATCTGAAAGTAAATTGGAAATGAAGGATTTTGCTGAGCCACTAATGGGAAGGATTGTAGGTGCAAGTAGATGGAAATTGGGATATTTCTCTGTATTGCAATTCAAACACCTAAAGCTCCTGAAAGCCACTCTCAGTACCTGCAATGCAGGCAGTGCTGTTATCCATAAAGATTATGCAGGAATGTAAGCTGCCTCGTTGTTGCACAATCTCCTATTTCAGGGAATGGGAAGTTTGTGAGTGTAGTATTGACAGCTAAGCAGATGTGGTCTGAGCAGCATGAGCCCAGATGATAGGGGTTGTCCTCGGGCAGTTGCAGCACAGGGCAGCCACACAGCCTGGATAGCTTCTTGTGCCTGAAAACCACTTTCCAGCTAGCAGATTAATATGACCATTTTTCTGAGAGACACAGAAGACAACACTTCAAAATATTGCTTCTTCAATAAGGCATACATTTTTCTAGCTTGAAAGGAAGTTTCTGTTGACTATAAAGCAACACTGGAAATTGTACAAACTGCAGTAAAGTTTTACACTTTAATCCCATTGTAACTTTTATTATTGCTGTTACTATTAGTGCCATGATGCAAACAAACAAGTATATGCATTTGTGTGTGTGTATGTTTGCCTGTATATGTTTATCTATATTTCTGTGTTTTACTTTTTTATCCCCATGGAAGTATACTAATAAAAGTGTAAATACACTCTGAGAAAGAAAATCTCCCCATAGATCCACTTTGCTTTGTGGAATAACTTTTACTAGATCTTTTACAGAACCATTAAAAACACTACAAAATCTCCATGTAAGTTTTGCTTGCAGAGGATGCTCAAGGACTGTTAACTAGCACATGAATAACCACTGAGCTGATAACTCTGAGGCTTTATAATTTTCCTTGTGTGTGCAGCAAAAGACATGTTTCGCAACTTTTCTTGCCCTGTCTGCCCTACTGGGAAATTTTGTGTGATATTTGTATGCACGTTTGTATGGTCATGGCTTTTTTATGTGTTTCTGTGGAACAATGCCAATTCCTGGCCAAAGCTGAGAGGAACAGTCTCAAGTGAAAGACTGCAGCATCAATATTTAGGGATTTAAATTAAATAGGAGGAAATATTTTTGATGTACTTGATTTACAGCCACAAATGTTATTAAGTACGCTAAAAATGCTCTGCCAGGCAGTCTGATTATTAAGTGTAGATATTTTAGAATAGATATTTAGGGGTATTTGATATTATGGATCTGACTGCTCTGAAAGTGTTCTGCTGTAAATATTGAGTTTATTCACTTTTAACGATTATTTTTAGTTTATCACCCCAAACAATTCCTCTGACGCACTTAATTAGTATATTATTTTAAGACATACAGCATGGATCAAATATTATGGCCTCAAGATATTTCTAAATAGCATCCACTATTGCAGTGCTACATCTTCAAATCCAGAAATAATATGTAATCCTCGATAAATAGTGCTCATGATTGAATGCTTAAAATTGTTGTATGTACTTAAAGTAGTCTATTCAGCATAAACAGTGTTTCTTTAAATGTCACCAGTTCAAGTCATATTTTCATCTTTAAGTACAGAGAATAGCTTTGAAAACCTTATCATCTCTAAAATTGCAATTTTTAAAAAATAGTTACACATGAAACTGTGAAACACCAATATTAGAAGCTTAGGTAATGGCCAGGCAAAAGCTGATTTTTTGTAGACAGCCTGTAGAGCTGAAGAGCAAACATTTGCATGTAGAATACCTTGCCATGCTGTGATAAAGCATTTATCTGAATATTACTGGGAAGAGTTTAAGTGTGGGTTTTACCTGTGGAACACCTCAAACTTTAAGTTTGTTTGTTTCCACAAGAACCTAAAGAGGTATCAGGTCATTTTTTATTCTCTTTTGATGCATTTTTTACTTGTGAAATTGTTATCAGATATCTCATCTGCTGATGAACTTCTTCATTCGACAAAGTTGGCCAAGAACAAAATGTGAATGTTCTTCTAGAATTACTTCCTCTGAACCTGGCTTCTGTGAGGCCAGATGAACTTCTGATAAGTGCTAGTGCAATAGACAGGAGAGGAATACATGCCTGGGAAGAAAGAAGTGTGGTGGACTCGGTCCACACTTCAGGAAAACTCAAACAGTTGTGCTGTAGTCTCAGAAGTTGGTTTTCTAACTGAGGTTTATGCTGCAGCTGTGAGCATCAGAGGAGATTTGTGAAAGAAAGGTAAAGAACATCCATTTCTTAAGAAGGTCTTTCAACTTTGAAATACTTTACTTCCTTCTTTCTGTTTTAACCATTTGTTTTGAGCCCAAAATAGTGTAAATTTGTTGACCTAAGTCTCATAATTTCAAGTTCTCCCTTTTAAATGCTTTCTTAGGAAGAACTGGATTGGTTGGACATAGCAACACAAGTCTACCTCTTAGGTTTTTTTGTTGTTGCTGGGTTTGTTTGGTTTGTTGCTGATGTGGTTTTGGTTTGGTTTGGTTTGGGGTTTTTTCGTTTGTTCTCTTTTCCACAGGTAAGCATGTACTGGGGAAACTGACTGGGAAGATTGTTTAGATGGGTCTACTAGCTGAAGAAAATGTTATTGCATATACTTTAATTTATCTCTACTTTAGGATTTGGCCTTGAATCCTTACATGAAATTGCATCCTTAAGTACAGAACAAGCAGATACTTAGCTTTATCTTAAACAGAGGGTTTTTTTTCCTAAAGTAGAATCAATAATTTGCTGTTCAATTGAAAAGGAATTGAGAGAAGTACTTTTCATAATTTTTAAAAGATAGTCAATATATTTTAATTCCCCTAAAAGACTTGAAATGTCAACAAGCATGGAAACCAGAATTCCATACAGAAATAGTAGGAAATGTTAGAATTACGTGAAAGTTGCATATGGGCTGAGAGCCTTTCCATATCTCATTTCATCCAACACAAATTAAAATGAATGACAAATGCAGTACCTCTGGAGCATAGTTTTTGTGAAGTAAATGCCAACAGCTTCTTAGTTGGAGTGGCACAGCCTTAATGTGATGTAGTGTTACTAAATATGCCACTGACATGTGGTAGAGGTTTGGTACATCTTTAAACAAGTCGGGAAAAAGAAAGCCTCTCATTTTTCTCTGTTCTAATTATCTTCGTTCCAGTGGATTAGAAAATGGAAAATGTAGAAGTAAAGCTGAAGATGGTTCAGAGCTCAATCGCCTGCCAAGTTAAGTCTGACAAATGGCAAGTGTGTGTTATTAATAGTGTCATCTTCCCTGAGACCAAAGGGTGACTGCGGTAACTATAGATTGTAATTGTCATCGTTGTCACATAAAATGTGCTATTATTAACTTCAGGCTGAATTTTATTGCTGAGAATTCTCATAAATTGAATGGTCAGTCATTTAAATTGCCAAGTAGAGAGCTCTGCCATTTGCTCTAAAGCTACTTTCTAAGGCAATGTATTTGACTTTAGACCTCTGGATACTAGCTACATTCCTTAAAGAGATGTTAGACAGGTTGTTACCTGTAAGGGAGGATGCTCTGACAGATGGGCTGTATTCTGTTCATGTTTTAATCATCCCTACACTATAATTTGTAATTTTTGTTGAAAGGCAAGTACTGCATATGCTGTGCTAGAAACTTAAAAATTAGGACTTATTATCTTGTTAGCACAGCAGAGAGAATGAGTGAGGATGGACTTGAAATATGGATGAATAAAGAGTGGTTGTTTAAGATGGAAAGATGAAAGGGGGTGAAAAGAAAGTGATATATTCAAAGAGAGAATCTTAAGACCAGTGAGTTTCCCAGTAGGATCTGATGTCTTTCATTCTAGGGGGTAAATCTCAGGTCAGCAGTGATTTCAATTCTTTTCCTCCTGATGACTGGATAATTCAAAATTTTCAGGAAGGTTGGCTCAGAACTGTTGTGAAAATAACACCCACCTAAAATATGAAGGCTTGACAAAGCGAACAGGACCCAGGATAGGAAAGGAAATGCAACAGTCATCAAGTTCTGTATCTTGCTCTTAAAGACAAGTTGTTCATATGAAATCTTTCATAAACTGTCTGTATCTTAAAATTAGTTTTGGTATTTGTCCTCACTGTATGGTTTCCTCACATTGCTTCAAAATATGACAGGTTTACTGGTCAGAAAACAGCTCTTCACTGGTTTTTTATTCTTTTGCTAGCCTTGTTCTTTACTTTTAGGTATGTCTTATACCCTTCTAGTATAATCTCAACAAGTACATTTATAAGGCACAATTATATTTTCATCCAGCTAAAGAAGACAAATATTTTGCTTTAGTGTGTATCTTTGATCTTCTTGGTCTCTTTCATGTTATAATATGCTGTCAGCTGATGACACAGGCCAGCTCTGAACTGGAAGCCATGTAACCACTTTAAACTATACTGTGTTCAAGCTACTAAGTATTGTAATATGTTCTCTCTCAAGCAGATTTACATTTTTCTGGAGTTTTCCTCTATGAGGGTTTGTTTGTTTGTTTGTTTGTTTGTTTTGTGGGTGTTTTTCTTTACGATACAAATTTTTGCTAGCTTGTATACTGTTAACTTATATATTAAGCCTTTGGATTTTACATCATAGGTGCATAGTACTGGAAAAGATCAGCTGGCCACATGGGTTATTAAGTCAATTTCCCTGTTATTACAGGCAAAATATAGTAGAAACTGCATTCAGTTATGCAGAATATCCATTCCAGCCTTCACCATTCACACAACCACAGGACACCCAGTTCATGATTTTTGTACGATAGTAGAAGACCAAAAGCTAAAGCCATAATAAGACCCTAGAAGAGAACAGAGAAAAACGAATGTGTCACTTGAACTGTGTGTCCTTGCAATGGAATCAAATTAAGTGGATTGTTTTCCCCAGATGATCACAAAAAGTGAAACAAGTACTATACTGCAGAAGAAAGACAAAGTAAGCACTTGAGTAGCAAGAGGACAATTTCTTAAATCACTGTTTTCCATTGACAGAAGAGCTGTTTCTTGAGTCTGTGAAAAATATATTCAGCACTGTGAGTGAAAGAACAACTTCACTGAAAGTTTGGAAGTACCCTGTTACTGCTGAAATATTGTTAATAACTCCTTTTTTGCGTTTGTTAGAAGAAGTATTTGCTAGCCCAAGTGTAGCAAAAAAATTTTGGCCAGCTATCAAATGAACATTGCAATCAAAGTGCCTGGGTAACAGGGCAAAATTTTATTCTATAGCTTTGATTATGTTTGTTTTCAGTCAGAATCAGGCTCTCAAATCAAATGCCAATTGCACAATGATATATTAACAAGGTTGCTGACTGATGTACAGTGATTAGCTTACATGTCAGCTATATCTGTGCAAAAGGATTATTCCTCCTCTGGTCAGTTCAAGCACTTGTTCATTCTTAGTCAAAGTGCAGTAAAGTATTAAACTGGTTCCCTGGGGCTTCTTTCTGTTCAGATAAACTCTAAACTTCTTATGTGCATGTGATGGTTTGGACCTGGCTCCCTGCCAAATGCCCGAAAGTTACGACAGCAGCCCCCTTCCTCCCTCCTTTCTTCCCTTTGGTTAAAGGAAAAGAAACTATAAGAATTAAAGAACCCAAAGTCAAGCTGCTTATGTAAAAATATATCTATATTTACGTAAATTACAGTTATATACAGTTAAGATGCTATATACACAGTAAAAGGGGGTCCACCCCCCGCAGGGATAGGGAAAGGGAAAAAAGGGGACGAAAGGGAACAAAAGGGACACCAAACAGGTATACTAGATCAAACTATACTAATAACTAACAAAACAGATCTCACCACGTCCCTTAGAACAGCAGGATCGGCAGTCACAGCCAGCACTCTCCAAACCTCCACGTGGTAGGACGGTGGACTCTGCAGGCCTCAGCCTTAGATAAGCGAGACCAACGCAGGGACCCACTGTTCTCAAACCTCGCCGGAAGAGCAGAGAGCGAGGTCTCTAATCTCCGACTTATTTATACTCTGGTTTACGTAAAAATTGTATGGAATACTGGGTACTTGGCTACTTCCTTGGTTACAAAGTGGTTACCAGGAAGGCCTAGACTAAAACCATCACAGTGCGTATGTGGCAGTTTTCTGTTTCTGATTTTTTTTCCCCTCCCAAGGCAAATTCCTTGTCTGATACAAAAATAAAGAAAACAGTGAACAATCAGCCTCTTCATCACATTAAGTAGTTGTTAAACAAAATGTTGTTGCATTCAGTAACTCTTTACTAGGACTGAATGGAGACCAGCACAAGCACACTACTAAGAACTATGTGATGGAGAAAGGTTATAGAAATATTCCCAACTGCAGTATTTAAGGGGCCATTTCAACATAAACTGATATGGATCATAAAACTTCTTTTGATTCTGGCCAAATCCAATGTTCTAAACTTATGTAAATAACCAGAACTCTGAAATCTCTTTAATGCCTCCACTGGCGTGACAATAGTTATTCTCAGACTTTCACAAAAAGTATTATCTGAGTAAAATGATGTTTTGCAGTCAGCTCCCATAGCTCCCACAGCTTCACTGTGGCAAGCATAGCTGTAGGGGAAATGACTAAAACTTCACTGGCACAAATGCAGTTACATCTGCTGGCATTAGGGCTTAATTTCTCACTCTTGTCTTTTAATCTCAGGAAGCATGCAAGAACTAAATGGTACTAATCTCTCATATGACAGGAAGAAAATGCTGGGAGCATATGCAGTCCCAATATCACAGCCAAATCAGAGCTCAGCCCTGGCTTCTGAAACGATCTTGAGCAAGGTTTTGAATGTTAGCTTGTTGTTTCACATTTTCCTAGACTTTCTTAGCCCAGACTTCATTTTCTAGGCCACATCTAGGTGTGCGACCTATTCAGTTTGTGGTGAAAAAATGAATTAATTGTCAGAAGAGGAAGAACAGCAGTATTATTTCAGCCTATTTTTTGTGGAGTTCCAAATAGGCCTGTTGTATAAGATTACCAACAGAAAAGGACCTGCAAAGTGCTTTGATCACCATCAAAAGATGTCTTTATCTTGCTGCTTCCCTCCCCTATGTCAGCATGAGGCTGCTGGTACATGAGATGAGGATGTGACACTTGTATTGCTGCAGTGCTACAAGAACATGTCCACTGTGCCAGGCCACAAGGGACTGCACAGGAGCTAGTGATGGTTTAGGATTTCCATAAATTCTAAAGCTTCTCAGTGAGGAGGACATTTCCCTAGAGCCTGGGTTTGATCTCGGGAGAGTTGTGCTATAGGGTGGTCTGGTAAAGGTCATGTTGTCAGCACACACAGCTGAATGCAACAGCGTGTTACAGCTACTATGGGCACTGGAACAGTCTGTTTGTGTGGCCTGTGAGCACACTGCTCACTGTCAGACTAGGCTGACATTGAATCAGGACCTGCTTAACCCTACTTAATCATTGTTAATGTTTCTAATTTCATTTGCTAAACTAAACAAAAAAAATACTTGAAATTCTATATATACTATGTCTAGTATGTATATATACACACTATATCTATATCTCAACACACATGCATGCAGACATATATATATGCTCTCACGCTATATTTGGGCCATATTCTAATGATAAAATACAGAAGTAGTGTTTATTACTAAAAAATAACTAGTGTCACTGTGATCTATTGCTGTCTCAGCTATCTGAACAGTTTGCTCTTATTCTGCCTAAATACCATCAGCAATCTCAGATCATCCCTGTACAACAGTTCTGTGTGCTGCTGGACACTGTTGTCTTCCTACCCAAATACTGAAACCCTTAATGCCTTTTTTCAAGAGCCATCCATTACAGTGATAATAACATAGTGTGGGCAGTAAAACCAGTTTGGCTTTGTGCCGTACTTAGTTTTTGCTCTTGCTGTTACAGTTACTAATGCTTCTGCCTATTAACAATATTAATCGAGCTGATTTAATTTCTATTTTGGGAGGTTAATTCTGTTTCCCTGGCTTCTGAGGATTGCTCTTGGATTTTTTGGAGAGAAAGAGAGCTATTTAGGTGTTTGAGGACTGCTCAGTAAAGAGCTGAAGAGTAGGGGCTGATATGTTTTGAAAAACCTGGATGTTTCTGTTATCCACTCTATATGTAGGAACTGGCACAACAGTTGTTAATGTAGAGAGATCCTGGATGGGTAGAAAACCAAGATGTTGAGAGAAACAGGATCACTGCATCCATCCTTTGAAGTGGGAAGGTGGGAGGGTTAAGGTTGTTACCTGTGGATAATGAATAGACTATATCCAGATAAATGTATTCTGGTTTGCTTTGCAGAAATTGTAGAAGGATGTCATGTATATATTTAGGGGTTGAATGGTATTTATTGAATACATTTATCCAAGCTGTACAAAAATGATTCAAAAATCATAAGTTACTCCCTGAATAAAATAAAATTTAAATGAGTATGTGGCATGAGCAATGCTGTGCTGTGAAACTAAGGTAAAGCTAAATAAAAAAAGGACTGAAAAATATCTTTAGTGGATCCCCTTGAAAAATGTTCTTTCTCCATCACTTCGTGGTTGAATATCACGGGATAATCCTGTGTTTAGATTAATTGAAATGATGGACCTAGCAATGATTTGCTCTCCATCTTTCAAAGATTATAATATTAAACACTATATCTTTTGAGAATATTAAGAATAACTGATCTTCTCCTTCCTGGATGAGTGGAGTAACAACTAGGACTCTGTTGCTTATGCAAAGCACCATAATTATTCTATGTCAGATGAAGCACCATCCAGGGGAAGGAGTGTAAGCACCTCACTATAAAATGAAAACACTTATCTGGGTAATAAGGTTTTTTTTTTCCTTTGGCTAAAGGAGAGGTTTGAACCCAGGGCACTCTCAGTCAGGGAAATAACCACTAATGAAAGAGCTTGGTGAGGAATAAGCAGATTCAAATCAGTCTTTGTTTAAAATTAAAAAATTTGCTCCATGTTCTCTCTTTGCTTTTTTTTCCAAATATGAGGGAAGACAGAAAACCATATCAGGTGGCTAACTCAATTCAGCCTTCTGTTTAGGCACTACTCCAGTTTATCTTGTGTGTTTTTACTCATGTAACGTTCCAGAATTATTCTGCTTTCCCTGGGACATCTTGCACAGGAACATAAGCCATTCCAATCTTCTGGCAAGTCCTGACAACAGCTTCCCATGAAGAAACTGCTGTGCCCCAGAGGGGACAGAGAGGATAGTGACACTTTCTGGAAGTGTATAAAAAGGGGAAGCAGGAGGCAGTGGGCTGGAGGGGCCAAATGCTTGCAGCTAAACCAGCAACATTGCTGCAGCTCTGCTCATTGCAGAGAGAAATCTCAACTTTGGAGCTTAATTGTTTTGTTTTGCTGAGTTTGTCATGCCAGTTGTCAGAATAATTCCTTTATGTGTGGCTGGATTGGACATATGTACATAGTGCCAGCTTAGCCTTCTGATATCCTGAGGGTGCCTTTCCTACTGCAAATTATTTTCCACTAAACAGAGGGTGACTGGAAGATTGGTCCTTATTTGTCCATATGGTAGCTGTTGTTCTCTTCCAGTGTGAATGTCTGATGAGGATATTAGACACAGTTGCTCTACAGATCCCTAAAAGTATTTAATTCCCTGTAGTTCTTCTATCACTGACTGTTGGAGTGTTGTATTCATTGAGAATAATGAACTCTAGTGGAAGAAAATGCTTTAAATATATAAAGCAGATTGTATGCTGTTCACATGTATGAAGGTCTGGGTGACATTTCAGGCCCTTGCTTCTATCTTGATCCTTTATTTAAATAGGGCTGGAATACTGGGGTCCTAAATCACCAGTCATGAGATGCAAAAAAGTCTTTATATATGTTCTAGAAAAACTGAACCTCAGGATTCAGAAGTATTTGGGGATTATTTTTGCTTTGTTTTGATTTGTTTTTTCTTCTGTTTGGACTCCTTATGGAATATTATTTTTGTGAGGGATTACTTTTTTTTCCCTTCCAGAGCCATGTCTTAAATGAGCTGGCAAGAGATTTACATTTCTCTGCATGACTGTAGGATACTGGAGTTTAAACAACGAATGAAAAATTGTCACTGATTTATTTAAGGGCAGTGAAGTGTTGCTACCTTAATATACACTGTCAGCAGATTTTAAAAGGAGAAGGATGGGGAGCTGTGTGATCACTGGATTGTTAGTTTAAACTGGAGACTTTCAGCATGAGGGAAATACTTTAGGATTTACACTGGGTAGCCAGCTGATGCTGCTTCAACAAAGCAAGGGCAAGTGAAAATTGCAGATGTGAAAACACAACTTTTTGAGAGACATCCTTTCTTTTTTTGTCAATTCCAGATTTCTTTTCAATTCTTAAACAACTGACTATTTTTGAGCCTTTTGAATCCCATTCAATTCCCATGAGTCAATAAGCCATTTTCTCTGTACCACATTCTGCTATTTTTCTTTTCCTTTCTGTGCTTTGTCTCTGTTTTTTCATGGCTTCACTTCACTTTCCTGCATTCTCAATGTGGTTGTTCTTTTTAAATCAGTTTTAAAATCAGTTTGTTTGACATCCACAGTGGGCAAGATACTAGATGCTTCTTCAAATTCCTGTTCTGTGTTATTTTAGCCAGATGCTGAAGCTCCCCATTGGTGGAAAGCATTTTGTTCACTGCATGAGGCAAAGAAACTATAGGTTTGTGGGTATGTATTAGTACACAGTTAAAAGCCATTTCTTATGCTTTATTTGCGGAGATTCAATTAAGGAAGTACAAACAATCAGAATTTTGGCTTCTCATAATTTTGCTTTATTTTACAGTCTTTGCAACCTTAATGTTTCCTTAAATTGAAGTTTGCGTTTTGTGGGGATGTTATAATCTTACAATGCATGTAGGCAGAAAATATGCAGTGTATAATTATTAGCAAAGAAACTCAAACATTGAATTTTCAGCTTCTTTTATGAGAAAAAAGGTTTGCAAAGAAAAACAAGATCATATAAAGATTTAATACGTCTCAAGCCAACACAATTTGGTTTGATACATGACCCTTTTATTTTGCTGCCTTAAAATGTCTCCCTCCCTCCAAAACCATTTGTTACCTTCTTCCTTGGGGAAATATGCATAGACATGCAGTTATGCTCAGGTCTCTGCACTGGAAGGTTTTTATTTCAATCCTATCAACCTCTATTCTCGCCAATCATTTTTCTTTTGTTCTCAGTATCCATTCTTTCCAGTAATTCACTTGAGCTACAATATCTGAGAAAGACTGAGCACCACTGTAATTTAAAGGAAAAGATCTTTTCAAGCTGATTTGGTTTCAAGCAGCTTTTTGTGAGAGAGATTGGTTTGCAGCCTCCAGGCAATTAAATACTCTGACTGAAGATTGTTTATCACCAATTATTCTATACAGAAATTACTTTTATTTTTTTTGAAGAAGACATCAAAAACTAGCAACTAACATTGAATATAGCTTCTTGGTGAGTGACAATATAAAGCTCAGCTAGGCAAGTACATAGCAGTTGCTTGCAGCAACTGTGACAAGAAGGTGGCAGTCTGTAACAGGAGTGACAGAAATCTGGGGTGAAACACTGACTGGATTGAAATCCTCAAAGTCAGTGCCATAACCTTTAGCAGGGCCCAGAATTCTGCCCAAAGACTGATCTGGCTGGAAGTAGCTGGCACACTCATTGTTATGACTTAGAGTGGAGGAACCACCACGTCTGCAGTAGACTTGACAAAAACTTGGCTGGTAGGACTGACAAGGATTTTTTGCTAGACAAGCTCTCTGGATGGCAGCAGGTCAAACATCTTCAATTGTCGTGAATTTTCCATGAGCCTTAAAGATAAACTTTGTCATTTTAGAAAATCGCATGAATGTCACAGTGGAAGAGGATTAGAAAAGAAGAAAGTGATGGGTTTTGTTTTCATGATTAAGTTTAGACTAGTTGTGATGAAATTTACTAGTGCAAAAGCAATATGCATTTTTCCTATGGCTGCTGTGGTCTACCTAAAAAGGGAATACTAATTTCCAACACGGAAGTTCTCTTCTGTACCTCCCTAATATCACCCCTTAGTGTATATTGCCCTAAAATATGCCTACCATGAAATCTAGTGATGTAGTTTGATGTCAATTAAGCAGACTAGCATCTGCATGAAATTTGATGATCTTGTAAGTGGATGTTGCACAAGATCTTGTGCTACAGATGAAGGAAGATTTCTTCAGAAATATTTCAATGTCATCCCATGGTCCTGACCTCCTGGGAAGACAGGCTTAGAAAATCTTGATGGTGACAGGAGACCTTTAAATTCTTTCCCATCAAACTTTTCCAGATTTCTGAAACATGATATTTCCACTGTTTTTCCACTTTCTTTGTCATTCAGATTAGTACAGGGATTCTGTAAAACTGTAGTTCTGGCGTTGCCTTGTGTGAATAACACAAGATAGGGTACAAGTAAGTGGGAAGCAGATTGGCAGTAAACTGCCAATTTTGCCACTTGGTCATCTCCCTTCAGACCCACATTGATTCAAATTGCAGATAAGATCACCAGGTTGTGTCAATCCTATCTGTATTGGCAGAACTATAGCATGCACTAGGCTGGATTTCCTGATGAGGGAACTGTTCAGCTAACTCTGGAGAGAAGCCTGGATATGAACCATCGTGTTTTGTACGCAGCTGAGTGAGGATTGAAGCTCCAGCTGTAGAACAGGCTGAAACAAACTTCATCTTGGTACAGGAGCAGTGTGCTCCTCTCTGTCACCTCTGCAAAATGTTTTGAGGTCCACAGGTAAGATGTGATGTAGGCATAGAATGTCAAAAAACCACGGCTGCCCAAAGAATGATAATTTATATCTGTCTAATTGCAGTTTGGTTAACTGTAGAAAGCAAGTCTCTCCCTCTGACCTATAGGTAGAACCAGGAAAAAAAATTTCAATGGAAAACATTTTTATCCAAAAAAGCAATTTCTTTTAAATATGAAGATTTTTTATCAATAATTTTTATCAACAATTTTTAGTAAAAAAGCCTTCAAGTGTTTTGTTTGGATAATCTTTAAATCTCTTTTATATTTCTCTTTTATATCATAAACTCTAGGCATACATATATATCAGTTTAGCATGTTCTGACAGTTTTGAAAGAAAATACTCTGATTCTTTTTTGAAATGCTTTTTGAGGGGACAGAAGGAATTTGCATCTCCCACAAATATCTAAATTTAAACTTTTACATTCAGATCTGGGACAAAAACAAACACTGAAATGTCAGAATTTTATACATGATAGAAATTCTTCGTTTTTCCCCAGTACATTCTGCTTAGATTACACTGCACAGCATGTGCCTTCCTTCCCTAGTCTGCTTTTGTGTTCAAAAAATCAATCTGAGCAGTCTGAACAGAGATCTGCTGCTGGCCTCAGCCTTGAAGGGGTTCAGAGCACCCATCACTCAACCCACAAGGCTTGAGTTACAAATTGATACCTGAGTTCAGCACTGGGAGAGAGTTGGAAAATCAGAGCAGAAAAAAGAAAATAAAAAGACATTAATTTCTCCCTCTTCTTCTTCTTCTTCTTTTTTTTTTTATTTTACTTAAAGTCTTTGTAATTTCATAACTGACTTTCCTTTCTTCATTTTCTTTTGTGATTGTAAAACAAGACAGATGAGATACCACCCTCTCTCAACAGCTGCCATTTGACAATGCTGGCAATTGATTTTTTCAAGTGTTGTGAAACCCCTCAGCTGTGTTGACCAAAAGACTGATGTCTCATACTTGATCTTGAAGTGGAATTAAAGGTAGGTTCATGCTGCTGGAATTTCAGTCAGCTCCCAAATTAAGGTGATTTCAGAACTCCTGTGCATTTAAAAACAGCCTTTCATCTAAGTATTTATGGACCTTTGAGGCTTGCATTTCACTTCAGGTAAATATTCTTGGTTATGCCAGGCCCCTCCACCCTTTTCATTACTAATTTTAATTTTGCTATGTCATTGCCTATAAGGTAAGAAGATAGTGACACTGCACTGTCACTGCAGAGACCCAGGTTCGATTCCTGGTCGGGGCCCCTCCCCGGGCAGATGGAGCTCGTTAGCCCATAAGGCAATCTATCTACATCCTGAGGACCTCGCTGCCACCGTCCAAGCGTGCTTGGCCCCGGCAGATGAACCTCAGGATTAAAGGGTGGGCTCAGTTCCGCGCACACTGTGTCTCACCTAAAAAATCCAATGCGCAGGCTGGAAGGTGGAAAGACCTTCCCCGGTTCTTCATTCGCGAAGACTGGCCATTATTTATATATAAAAAGATAGTTAAAAGCTAAGGAAATGGCCATTTAGCATTTTGACCCTCTTTGGGATGCAGGAATAAGAAATGTTTCACTACTTCTCACTGTATATCTATCCTTCCTTGTACAGTGTGGGAAAATTACTCTTTGTAAACAACTCAGGACACAAAGTAGTGTCCACAATTGTTTAGCACCAAACTTGGGCAGAAGTTTCCTTGAAGAGGAACAATTAGCTGTGGTTGGGCTTGGAACAGGCTGTTCACATTTGTGTGGAACTTGACCAAAGATTGACAAGAAGTTTGCATCAATGCTTTCCTAGCTCAATAGAGGTGATCTCTTAAACTTACCTTTACAATTCAGCTTTTTGGATCTGCCTTTTTTCTATTGTTTAAAGCCAAATCAAGTGGCTAGAAGTGACTGCAGGCTAATTACAGCTGACCAATTTGTGTAAACACAGCTAATGTGCTCATAGAAAGGAGAGGGTTTAATTTTAGCAGTGATACGTGTTGTTTTGGAGAGATTAGAGCTGAAAGGACTAGGATTCATGATTTTGAACAGTAACTATTCTTTTGTTATTACCATCAGTCCCAAGTTCAATGAGGAAACAGCTTTCTAGCATTAACAGGGACAGTTTGCCTTCTTGGACAACTAAACCTGCTTTTAGTTCGGGTGGGGGGTTGTTTGTTTGTTTGTTTTGGGGTGTTGGTTGTGTTGTTTTTATTCAAGTGATATGCAAGCCTGTCCTGAAAGCCACACTTACCTGAACAAACTAAAAGGAAAAAAGAGCAAACAAATGAAAGAGAGCACTCTTGCCTTCTACCTCAACCTTGCAAATGAGCCAGACTACCAACTTTGCCTCCAGAGGGTTTCTGTAGTCCAGCTGTAGTTCAGCATTCTTTCTGTATCTGCACACCTATTGCCATCTTGTTCTCATCATTTGCTTGCTTGAAGCAGAACCTAAAATTGCAAAAGTTATTTGCTTTGAAGAGATTTCTCTCAAGGATGGATCCTGTGGTCTCTGACACTCAGCGGTAGACTGCTGTTTGTTCTCAGGACATTGGGCCTTAAATTCACTGAGAGTGACGTGGAAAATGTGCTCTTGTAAATGTGCTCCCAGAGTGTCTGAGTGAGGTGTTGTGTATTCCCCACTGTCAGCATGCTGTCAATAACTTCTGGGAAAGCAGCATAAAAATAACCAAACATACGTATCAAGGCAGAGGAGGGAATGGTGTAGTTTTTGCACCTGTGAGTTAATAATGCTCAAAAGTAATTGCTTGTAGGAATTAGGAAATGCAGAGAATCTATAGCAATTGAGATTTTTTTCTTTCTCTCTTCCCTCCCATCCCCCTCCGCCTTCCTCATAAACCCAGAGTTGATAGCTTTGGTTAATATAGCATTGTGCCTATCCAAAACAGAAAACTGTTGTTCACCCAAAAAGATTGCCTGCTGCATGGTTGAGTTTGATGTGCAATAAACCCAGCTGTGCAGATGCAAATTTCAGACTCCTGAAAACTGAAATTTAGCTGGAGAGCTGTTTGACGGAAGTATTTACGTAGACACAGCCAGGACATCTCTCTTGATCTTACCTGACTCTAAAGATAACACTGTAGAGTGCATGTAGCTTCCACTCAGCAATAGGTGAAAATCCAGTTGCTTGCAATAGCCTTTTGCATGTAGAAACTGAGGAAGTGAGAGTAAGGAGTAGCAACTGGCTTTATTTCAAAGTTTTCACAGCATTTAAAATAAGATAGTAATAATAATACACCTAGATGATATGATAAGCACTTTCTTAATTTTTACTGCACAAATAACTGACTCTTCTCAATGTGAATTCTTGTGTTACAAAATTGGAGCAGCTTTCTAGGCCTTTCTCTGTCATTACAAAACAGACTGACAGATTCCGAGGGAGAATGGTTGCACAAAAAATACCAGCTCTACCAAAGGGATAGGAGAGAGAAGTGGGAGGAAAGTGTTCCTCAGCCACTCTAGATGGGTTTGTAAAGATTTATTGGGCTCAGAGCAATCTGTAGCCTAGTAAATTGGTGTTTGAAGGTGTCACAAACAATAATGTACTACATCTTGCACTACAATGTACAGATGTCCAAAAACTATTACAGTCTAGCTACTGCACAAAAATGGTATGAAAGAGTTTGTATGGCTTGTGAGTGGTACCAGAAAACTTTTCTTTATTTTTCTGTCTTTTTGGTAGAACTATAGAAGAGGTCCTCACTCTGACAAAATGCTACCAAGAGGCCAAATTAAATTTCCTGCACCCAGATTCGGCAATAGCTCTTGTCAGTAATAACTCTGGGGGAAAGAAACTGTATATTGAAAGTATGTCCTGAAACTTTTGATAGTTATGATATCACAAGCTCCTGCAACAGATGGATGATACCGTAAAATTTTGTAGAGCTCTATGGTATTACAAACTTCTAGCTCTTTAAAGAATATAAATGTTCCCTCTCTATTCTAGCTTGGCCAAAATTGCTCTTACTCAAATTTTTGTCAGAACTTCTCTTCCTGCTTCATTCTGGCTGCTAAGCTGTAGTCTAAATAAACTGTCCTTCTAAGGCTGTTTTAACGAAGTATTTATTTTATTTCCATTGAATGTTAGTATTGTCTCTTTAGAACAGCATATGTAATAAAAAAAGAAGTCTAAGATGAATCAACTTATATTGTACATCCTTCTTAAATTGTATATCCTTTCTTACAATAATTTTGCTTTTGCCCTGAGGTGAAACTTTAAAACATGGAAATAGTTATATGTAAATCTGTTCAGTCCCTAATAAGAGAACTTGTGGTTAGGGACGAAAAATATGTTCCCACATTGCTTTAAATACAAAATAGGTCTCGTGACAGCAGGAGCTGTCTTGGGAGAATCTTCAAGGCTGCCTGAAACCTCCACCTAAAGACCTCCTGCAAGAGTTAGAGCCTTTGTGGTGAAGGGGATGTCTCAAGCCAGCTGAGTATCTTGTTTATGCAGGAACACGATGAGGAGTTCCTGGACAGAGGGAGTTGGTGAGTCTAGTGCACTGAGTGAGCACACAGTCATAGAATCATAGAATCAGCTGGGTTGGAAATGATTTCTGAGATCATCAAGTCCGACCCTTGATCCACTACTGCCACGGTTACTAGACCATGGCACTCAGTGCCACATCCAGTCTCATCTGGATTTTGATCTCCATGTTGCACACAGCAATAGTGAAAGTGACTCCCAGCTCACCAGGATGGTCAACATCTTCCTGAATCGGTGTCTTAACCTTAGGAAGTAATTAAATGTCTTCAGACTTAGAAGAAAAAATATTAGTATCCTTCATTTTATAGGAAAAGAATTTCATCTGGCTTATGAGAAATCAGTCAATTGTACTGTTTGTGCTTTGAGACTTTGTGGTAACTGATGAACACATTTGCTTCAGGAACAGACCTAGGAAGAAGATTATAAACATCTTGCGGTTGCCTGACATTTAGAGAGCCCACCACCAAATTGCTCTTAGCATTGGCTAACATTTCAAACATTGGCATACACCAGCTGCCCTCCAAAGAATTGATTCTCAAAGGCTCCATCCTCAAGGATGCATAGACCAGGCCAGATCGTGGCAGGAGGACAAAAGCAGTGTTTATCAAAGTGATGTTTCAAAAGAAGGAAGTGTTCTTTTGGATACTTTATAAGACAACAGTCACACAAAGCCTGACAGTCCTCTTTTCCTCAGCCAGATCACTCTGCTGATCATTATTTCAGTCCAATTTCCCCAGGAAATTCTTCTGTTTTATTTCTGGTGTTCTTTGTTTGGTCTACTTTGTTGTGCCAGACTGACAAAAAGCAGACTTGACAAGGCAAAAATCTTCTTACTCTGTGTGTGTTTGTGTGTTTGTATGTGTGCACACAAGTGTGTGCATTACTGGAAATAACACGTTAATTTATTTCCCTGCCACTGACATAAAGGTGATCTATACTAGTGTATTGAATTTATTGTTTCCTAAGCTTCCTGGAGAGAATAAATGTTCACATCTGATAGCATGAACCATCATCAGCATAAGTCTGTAGTTTGGAAAAAAAATCTGCTATTTTTTCTGTCCTATTTGTGTCAAATTTTATAATAATTCTTTTAATGGGATTTGTCTTTCAAGTAGGAAATGAGGAGAGAGTTTAGGATTTTGATTAGAAAACATCTTAAATATTTTCAAACTGGGAGTCAGTGTGTGATATCTGTGGCCACCTGCTCAGTATTTATAGCAATTAGAAATTTTACCATAATTAGGACTCATTATTACTTGTGCCCAAATTGTCAAGCAAAGCCATCTCTAGGTCTGTGAATTTTTAGTGCTTTGGAAAACTCTAAAACTATTTAATAAATGAGAACTTTACTAAGGATGCTCATTTTATGCATTGTAGGATTGCATATTTATAACTTACTTTGGCTCTGCATCTTGTTTGGAAGAAAGAGACCTTCAAAGAAAGCATAAATGATCATGTGACAAATAGTTAAATATCTTACTCTCATACCTCTCCTCATTTCCTCAGGTCCTTCTCAAGGGCTTCATACCCCCTCTCTCATTTATCAGTACAGGCTTTTGTGAAAACTGTGTGGGAGAGAAAAGAGTATGTGAGTTTATAGGCATTGTTGGAAACTCAGAAATGTCAAAGGGTCAAAACTAATAAATTTCAATAGGCATATGGAGTCTGAGTGCTTCTTTTGCAAAATTTATCCAGTTTTAATACGGCTGTCTTACAGATTAAAAAAAAAAAAAGCAAACCCAAACCCCACCAAAACAAAACCTCCAAGAAAATTAGCTTACATTGCATTAAACACTGGTAAAGTTTGAGTAACATTGGCTATGCAGTGCCTTGCTATTTTCCCAAAGGAGGCTTTGTATTAAATAATCAGCTTGTTAAGAGAATGCCATTTCCATTCTTGTTGGCTCCAGTTCCCTATAGTATACATTAAAAAGCAGCAGGGCCATTTTCTGTATGCAAACTTCTAATTTTATAGAATTCAGAAAGTGCTCCTGAGGGTGGTTTTTGAACCTTTACTAACTTGTTGAATGAACTCTGCAGTAGTTTCCTTTTGCTTTCAAAGAAATTACTGTTCTGAGCATAGAAGTTAATCCAAAATCTTGTGGGAAGACTCTTAACTCATAATCTGATTTTCCTGCTGATTTCTCTGATATACTCACTGAAGTCCTATGTGAGAACATGACTAGGAAGAAGAGAATTTAAGAAAGTTCAAATTTTTTTTAAAAAGTCTCATATAAAGAAAAAAATTTAAAGCAGAATATCAACAGTGCTAGAGAATGACTGTTATTTACAGAAATATGGGAAATCATAGAATCATAGAACAATTTGAGTTGAAAGGGACCTTGAAGATCATCTTGTTCCAACTTTATTAGCATGGGCAGGGACATCTTTCAGTTGACAAGGTTGCTGAAAGCCCTATCCCATCTGGCCTTGAACACTTCCAGGGATGGTGCATCCACAGCTTCCCTGGGCAAGTTGTTTCAGCGTCTCACCACCCTCACAGTAAAGAATTTATTCCCAATATCTAATCTAAACCTACCGCCTTTCAGTTTAAAGCCCTTCCCCCTTGTCCTATCACTACAGGTCCTTGTAAAATATTCCTCTCCAGCTCTCCTGTAAGCCCCCCTTAGGGGATGCTATAATGTCTCCCTGGAGCCTTCTCTTCTCCAGGCTGAACACCCACAAATCTCTTGGCCTGTCTTCATAGGAGAGAAGTCAGTGTCTATGCTCCTACCTGTGAGTGTTCTCCTGTCCGCAAGAGATGAGGAAAGAAAGTGTCGTGTTCTCTTAGAGGAGGGAGCAAACAGAGGGAAAATGCCTTGGATAGTAGAGAGTGATTCCCACACTTGCCAAAATTCACTGGAATCCTGCACCCCACACAGCATCAGGGCAGCCAGCAGCAACCTGCTTCTGTCCAGTTCCTGCAGCTGCTGTGAAGCAAAATTTCTCATCCTTTGGGAAGCAGCTTTGCTTTTGGCATTCTGACCATACTTTTTTTGCCTATGGCAGCACTGAGTGCTGACTGATGTGAGCAGTGTTAAGATAGTATGCAATAAGCACTGCATACTACCACACTTCAAACATTGCTTTGAGAAAGGAAGTAAAAAACCTAGAACCACATCTGTTCACTAAATGATATTCCCAAGGTTTATATAATCAGTATCTAGAGAATTAGCTTAAAAAGTCTGATATGGAGAAGTGCTGTGAACCTTTGTTAAACCTGGCTAGGGCAAAGAGCATAAAAGAGTGGTAGTAGGAGGCAAGGTCTCATACCTTATGACTAATTATTAATTTAGGAGCACAGATTTAGACATCTCAATCTGTAGATCTCAGCCTATTTGCATAGCTTCAAACACTGCCACTGTCACTGAGTCTACACTATGAACTTCTAGGAATTCAGAGAAGAAAACTATGCCCTGTAAATAATTGATTTTTCTTATTAGATGGAATAACCTTTCCTTAGAAAAAGTAAAATTGCATTTTATGGACAAGTTGTAACTTTTGTAACAGAAAGCTTTGTTAGCATGTTTGACATAATGGTGCCTGCTGCTATGGCAGTGGTTGCAACAGATAGATAAGATATTGCAGTATAGGGTCTCTTATGGGTACTGGTTTGCTCATAGATCTAAAGTACTGTAAGAAAGCAGACCAAAGGCAACCTTTATATTCGATAATACCACTTCCAAAGGAAATTCTTTTGAATATTACCTACAACTTTGATGATTTCTGTAAAGATAGCTATAATAAAATGGCAGAGTAGCACATGGAAAAGAAGTAATCCTTAGAAGAAGGAATTAGGAATATATTTAGAATTTGAAGTCAGACTTATTTTTAAGCTATTTTTTTCTTTGTGTTTCTAGGTGCACTATATATGTGACTGATACTTCTGACAATGTAAAGATTTGCTTTATTGATATCCTCTGAACAATATACAGTACAGTTCTTATGCATACTGTAGTTCCTTTAATATATTCCATTGTTTATGAGATTTGCAGTACACCAGACCAATGAGACAGGCTCTTAAAATTTAATAGAATGTAGTTTAGTGAGATTTGTCCTTCTGAAGAAGTTCCACTGTGAAATGAATGTGTAATTGAGGGTTCAAGCCATAGAGACACCCCTTTTAATAAATAAACTAGTTAACAACGTTTTCTACTTCTTCTTGTCAGAACACCAGAGTGTACTTCTGATCAGAGAGAGTTGAAACAGTCATACAAGCAACAAACTATCCAAGCAATTAGCACCTGCATCACTGTGATTTGTATGTGATCATTTATTGAGCATTTATTCCTGTGCTTTTCACCCAACACACATGTGTACACAGATACCAGGATGACCTTTGTTAAATCAGGAAGCATCTGCCACAGTGACCTGTTTGAGAGCTGTTAGGGACTGACTGGGAGCAGTGGATGCTTGTGAGTCAGGGTGAAGACCACCAAGAAATTTCCTGCTTCTCCCTGGGTTAAAAAAAAAGTGCAGAAAACTGCATGCTATTTTTTTCTCACACTTGCAATTGTTGGCCAAGTACAGTTGGAATACTCCAGGAACTGGACATATAAGATTTACTGTGGACTTCTCTCACATGAAGGCTGCAATTCCTCTCTGCTTATTATATTTTCCATTTCATGCCTTCCCAGTTATGTTTGAATTCATTAAACATGAAGCCTACACAGCTAAGCCTGAAATGACTATGTGCTGGAACTGATGTTGCTAACTACTATTACTGTTGCTAATGGCTAAAGAAAAACTGGTAGGCTCACAGGAGGAAAAAAGGAAATTGGATATTTTAAGCAGACTAATGCAGATTAAAACACAGCTAATAAGCCTCATGTAAAAAACTTATATTTAAATTACAAATGTCATTTTCTTATGAAAATTAACATTCCATTTAAAGGCCTGTTTGCTTGTGACTTTCTATAACTAAAGGTGAACTATATTTAGAGCATTCATGATAAGAGTAGAACAGAGAAAAAATGCCATGAAAGGTTTTCTCTTTGTAAATAAGCTTTATATCAGATTAATAGAACTTATATAATTAATATATTTTTAAAAACTAGAACATTAAAATGTTTCACTTGTTTTTTGGTGATTAGGTCTATCTCCGTATGGTATGAGTGAATTTGGAGAATTCTTTTCCCTTTGCATGTGGAAATATGAACATTAATTTGACTTATGTTCTTGCATATTTTTAATTGGTGGATTTGTTTGTTTGTTTGTTTGTTTTATTATTAGTTTCCTGTAGAATTCTGGATTCTGGTAAACAGCAAGAGCTTAATTTTTTACCTTTATGATTTGCTGCTTACCTAGGAGCATGGAAATTTCTTGTCAATCTGATATCATTTACATGATTTCAGAATCAAATCCACGGGGAAATAAAACATATGATGAAGATGAGAGGGATACTGTAAAGACATAAGAGAGCAGCTGTTTAGAGAACATTTCTAAGAACAAGTTTCATGTTGTTAAAAAAGCTATTGCAGACAATACCAAACACCAGTGCTTTGAACAGCTAGAGAGAGAACTTGTGGAAGAAATACAAAAGAACAATCCCTGAAGATTGATGCCCTGGGACCTGGAGAGTCACACAGAGAAAGACCTCATGGAAATGAACTTTCACAATAGTGCTCTTTTTAAAACTTCAAAATGCGTTTTCCAGACTTTCTCTTAACACACTGTTGGTGGCATAAGATCTTTCGGAATAGTGTATTGGAGAGGAGAGGGGAAGGGAAGGCAACAATTCTGATGAGGATTGCATTGCTGATTAGCAGTCAATCCTAATGCATACCTTTCTTATTGTCTTACTTTCAGAGTACATGTGAACATTTATACATTTTTATTTTCTGATAGGCATGTCGTGAATATATACCTTAGGATACTTGTATGTATTTGCACCAGTCGATTGAAAATGAAAGGCACATTTTCTTTTCTGTTCTTTTATGGTGTTCTGTATGACTACTACTACTTCTCCCCTGTAAGGCACAATAAACTGATAGACATGCCTAACTTCTGAAAGTGCTCTGGCTATTCTCTGCTGGCAGATGGCCAACTAGCCAAATAGAGCAGTTTCACAGATGAAGACCTCAGAGTCTGTAAAGCTGTAACAAGCTCCTTTGCCCTATTCCACCCCTTAGATGAGATGAATCAGGATCAGAAGTCACACAGAGCATTTAACACTGCTAATGTTGGTACAAGGAACTGCAAGAGCACGGAGACTTCAAAACCTTCTGCTTATCCAGTTGGTGATTGCAGCAGATCATAAATGCACTTTAATCAATGAAAAGAAATGAGAAATATTTTTTCCCCTCTGTAAGCACTTAGAGAATCCCGAGGGAAATTTCTGAAACAAAGCAGTATGTGTGTATGTTTTATAGAAAACTAAAACCAGCTTGTAGTATGATCACAATATCAATAGAATAGGTGATGGTAGAAGGCACGTCTCTGATATTAACTACTCTGTGTGGCAGTGGTTAACATCCTAACAGAATGGTTTGATAGGTCTGAAGAACCTAATGTAAAAGACTGAGAAATCTTTTCCTGGTTTGGATGGAAAGGAATTCCAAAATGGCTCAAGAAAGTACCTCAGAAGGCAGAGAAACACTTTCTGAAGTTACATTGAATGTGTGATGTAATTTTAAACATTAGAAAAAGACTTGTGCAAGAAGAGGGCAATCTGCTGAAGCAAAAATGAAGATTTTTATTATCATTTTCCTATCTGAAAAAGGTGAAGGATATAATCAAAGAGCAAGTTAGAGGGAAACTACAATAGTGCAATTAGACTAAAGAAAGGAGTGCAATGTCTAGAACAGGGAAAAAGGAAATGTAAACTTTTAGCAAACATAGACTCATACCTTTGTGGCCAGAGGTGCTATGACTTTAGATGTGTGTGAAATGCATCATTGTTCCACGTATGTGTACGTGGCCAGAGACAGAAACATAAGCTTGCACTGCTGCACTCCCAGAACTCTGTGTTCAGGCTGAGATAATAAATTCTACTGAGGGAAAAAAATATATTGGTTCTGTTCTGATGATCTGATAACATAGTCATGTAGATTTTGGGTCAACATAGGGTTATTTTCTCACCAAGTGAGAGCATAGCTGGGGAACTAGTCTCGCCTGCATTATGCACTTGTCTATCTGATCAGGGGAGAGTCAGGGGTGGGGTGGAAGAGAACAGTGTCCAGGCTTGCTAGTTCTTCCTTTAAGATTCCAGGGGAGTTGCTTGTGAAGCTGGGCTGATCTCACTGAGTTTACTGCATAACTGGAAGTGAACATCATAGTAGTCTGTTTAGAAAGCTATTATTGTAGAAAATGTCTGTTTCGTTTAAAAAAATGATGAGGAAAGGCATCTCACAATCTTTCAGACTCTTGAGATGATATGTATGCCTCTTCTGTGATTTATACCAGTACATTCATGATTAGTTTTACTCTTGTAATGAAGGCTGCTCAAGGCAATCCACATTTTTAAGCATAGATAACTCACCATGCATAGCACACACCAAGTAATAAGACACAATTGCCATAATTCTACATTTGAAAAAAAAAAAATCTTACCATTCTCACTGGATACATACTGAAACCAAGCTTGTCTTCAAAAAATAATTATTCTATTTTCTTGTTGTTTTTTTACACGTTTCTGATGTTAACATAAATCATGAGTTTACTGTCATTAGAAATGAAAATAAACAAAAAAAAAAAAGCTACATCACTACTGCTTAATTCTTCAAGAGTAACTCAAAAAAATCTCAGTAACAGCATCATTCTGTCTTCCAAATTGCTGTCATGATACATATCTGATATCAACTGAAGTTAGATTTGTTAATGGCATTCTTGCAAAAGTATTTTATATGAAGAGAATTCACTCTTTCATTTACATATGAACTCAGTTTTATTTGCCGTGTGAAGTCCTCTTTGAAGGGTTTGTCCTCTTCACCATCAGAAAACCACGGAAAAATGAAATGAACTGGGTTAGTTCTCTTAACCAAATTTATTTCTGTGGATGTCACTGCTGAGAGCATCGGGACTCTCTAAATCTTTTTTCATTGCTTTGGTCCAGGAAAAGTAACTTTTTCTGCTTCCATGCAACAACAGTCCTCATTCTTGAGAAACTGTTCTTTATTCTAGAGAACACACAGTGTGATGAAAGTGTCAGTGCTCAGCAAGAGATTAAAATTCTGTCATAGCTTGTTTCTATATGGAAAGCAAGACAAAGTCTGGTTATCTTTTCAGACACAGGTCTTCATCAGAACTGGAGCAGGGTAAAGCCAAGTAGACATAAAATCAACTGTGATTTTTGATCGTCTTTTGATCATCCTATTTTTACTGAAATTGAAATGCTGCAGATGTCTTTTTTAGTGCTTAGTTATTAAGTGATGTAGCAGAATATTTACAAGACTCATCAGAATTACAGGGTACATGTCTCACTTCTGTGTGGGGAGAACATACTCAAAAGTTAACCTTTTCTTGGAAGTTCCCATGTCATTAGAACATTTGTTATTCTGACATGGGTTGATCCTATCTATTGGATCATATTAATCACAAAGATGTTACTGAGTCAAACAGTAAAATCCAAGGTGTCTATTTGGGGGTATATGGACTACGTGGCATGAGCACCATTCCTCTTCTATGATGAAGAACCGTGTAAGTATTTCATTTATACTCTGTATACTCTACTGGACTTTTCAGCTTTGCAAAAGGTACAAAAAATGCAAAAGAAGTCCTAGATGACCGGCATTGTTGATTTGGTGCTATGAAGAAGCTGGCCTATTATGCAGGAGGGGAACAATGACCTAGTTTGTTATTTAGGAAAGAAAAGAGAGACTTGATATTTTATGGAGAGGTTGTTACCTAGGATTGCTTTGGTTAGTGAGGAAATGCAAAATGAATCTGCAATAGCAATTGCATTGTAAGTACTAGAGTGAACTCCACAAGACAGATTTATGAAGCTGATAAGAATCTGTCATGTTTAATATGTTAAGTTTTAGGAAATGAAGCTGACACATACATTTTACTGAGTTCTGTATTTCCATTTTTACATTGTTTCCATTTATAATCAGGTTTTTTTCCATCTTTCCTTTATCCTTAATCCAGGTGCAAAGGAGTGTCTTCCCATGCCACCCCCATCCAACAGCTCTCAGGGCTGACCCTATTAAGCCTCTCTCTGTCTCTTCCTTGGCCCTGCCTAAACTGAGAGAAGTTCCTTGTCTGAAATTCCTTCCCTCTGTCTTTCTATTTCTCATTCATTGCACTGAAGAGACAAAAGAAGTGTATAGCAGCAGGAACTTTCAATGGTTATGTCTGATTCTCACAGGATCACCTGCTGGGAGTGTATTCCCCCTGAAGTAAGGCTCCTGTGGTAGCTGATGAGGCAAAATTGAAACTCTGGAGAATTAGGAATTGCACCAAGGGTTGTTCATGCATAGATGCCTCAGTTATCAGAGACAGCTATGCTGCATATCTATGAGAAAGTCACTTAGGCAGCACAGGGGTCTCAGATGCCTGAAGAAATCTCAGGTAATAGTCGATGAAGTTAGCAGAAATGAATCAGATTCTTAGAGGACCAGGGCAGCATAATGTAGAGAAGTAGGGGTAAAACCAAACTGTTGGCAATTCAGTGAAGGCAGATGAAGATGCATTGTTTGGCTGGGAAGCTGGAGAATATGCTGGATGCCCACAGAAGTGAAGGCCTATGTCTCTGATTTCGTAAAGAGTTCTGGGAGGGTCCTGTGCCCATTGTGAGCTGTCCCATTTCTTTGCCAGGAAGTAATTCCACTTAATGAAAATGATCATACTTGTTGGAACCAGAAATATTGGTAGGAACTTTGAGCCCAAATAGTTTAGGTTTATATTTTCATCCCTAGATAAAGGAGGAAGATGATGGAGGCTGGAAGATGCTGCACGCAGGAAATGCTGAGACCAGAACACACAACAAATTTTAAAGCAATTTGTGAGTGAGTTTGATGAATTTGAGTGCAGAGTTATTTTTGCAGGAGCTCATAAAAGTGGTGCTCTCTCCATGTGTGGTTTTGTCTAAATATCTCACAGCAGAAGGACTGTTTTCAGCCAAACATTCTCTGACTGTCTTGAAGAGCTACTACAGCACTCAGTATGTCATCTTCCCTCTGGGTCAGAGGCTTCCTGGGTGATAAGTCTGGCTCACACAATGTTTATCTGCTGGCCACTTATTCGAGTAACCATCTGGACCACTTTTGATAAATCCTGATACACAGTCTGTACTCACTGTGTTTAAAAAAAATGGTGGTGTTTTTTTCTTCCTGACCGCTATTTTGTTTGTGCCAGGCTAGTTTTGATCTTAACCACATCTATGCCAAGATAAGAAGTAGCAGCTTTGGACACTCTATGTGCAAGCCTCCTGGCAGACCACATGTATGTATCAGGAACAACAGGAAGCATAAAATCTGATGGAGACAGTACTGATTTAATCTACACAGGTGTTTTTCTTGAGACCTCCTGCTGTGTCTCAGCTTGGTTCACAGAGAGGTTTTGTTGTGCATGAACTAGAAACCTATTTGGGGAAAACTAAACAAGAGCTCCACTTCAGATGAGGGTCCAAATACATTCCAGTCTTTCCTTAATGTATGTGGCTGTGCATGTCCTTTGGATGTCCATAAAATCGAAAAAGAGAATGTGCCAGACAGGGTGTCAAAATAAAAGTGGTTTAAAGAAAAAAATTCTAAACCATTTGCAGTGTAAATGTAGGAGCTTTTGCAAAATACTTATTAATTTAGGCATTGCTGTATGCTGGACAGGAGAGTGTGCCACAGATACCACTGGGAATTGAATTACATGGACCTTGTAAAGCATCATTATTTCCAGAGCACAGGGAATAAAGGACTCTCTGTGCTTCTCAGAACACAGTAGTGGTCACTTTCCAGGATTTGCCTTCAGTTCCCTTAGGAATAAAAGCAAAGGTGTGTGTTTTTGTGAGGCATGGTAGCCAAATGGGGCGATGTCACAGCTACCAAGTGACTTCAATGCCATGTTGTTCTTATTTGGAGTTCTCAATATAAATTTCTCCTTGACCTTCAATAAATCTGCATCTCTGTACAGTGATGTATAAGGCTGTCCAGCGTGGGATAGTTTTATTTATCAAAGTCTCTAATGTACTTTTAACCTGTCCCAGGACTGTTTTTGCTTCATAATCTACAGCCTTTGCCCTGAATGGGGATGACCTGAATACAAAGCATGTGTAGGATCAGATACTGGCTGATGTTGTGCCTAGTTGAGGGATTTGGTTCTCAGTCTGTTTCGGTTACTTGTTCAAACCAGTAGGTTAATCTGAAAAGCTTCCTTCTTCCTCTTGTTTACCACAAAAATAATCCTGAACCTGAGTAGTGTTTTCACCAGGACACTTCCCCATGTAAATTAAGTCTCTGACAGGCTAGTTATTTCCCAAGAGGCAATTCGCACACACCTCTGCTCAGGTCAAACACCTTATACAACTCTGGTGGCATAAGTTCTGGTCTTTTTCATATTATCTAAACCAGAACACTTTTAGCAGGAATTTTTCTTCTCTTCCCCCCCCCTCCCCCGACCCATAATTGTTGTAAAATCTTTACCTTTTGACCAACACACAGGACCATGGTGAATTTTTTCTGCTGAAAGGGAAACTGCTGACCTGAGTCAGGTAATTCTGTGCCACAATCTGTTTCTGTGTAAAAGACTATGCATGTATTTCTGAATGCAAAGGAAGCTGCTTACTCTTTTCTTGTGTAGATTTTCAAAGCCTGTTTTTTGTATGTTCTGCCTCTGATCCTTGCAGGATTGCAGTTGTCAGGGAGCTAGGCATTTTTCAGACTGCTGCAGCCGTAGTGTTCCCATCCTGTGACACGGTACTGATTTCCCTATTCCCACATTCCAGGTATGACAGTATGTACCCTCGCCTTGCCAGGGGCAGCCTCATGACTGTTTTTTCACTCCCTACTGCTTTTTTTCTGCCAAGCACAGAAGCACATAACTATAAACAAGAAACCCCTTCATCCAAGTGTTGGTAGCCACTTTCAAGTCATGGTTGTTGGTGTCAAATCAGTGGACTGTTGACATAGAGAGTAGAAACAGCTCAGGAATTGGTGTGTTGCCGTCTTTCACATGGGCAGTACCAAATTGCTAAGCCAGATTTCCAGCTCACTTCAGTTAGTTAGCATGGCTTAGGCCTGGGTGGAATTTGCTGACTTGAGTGGCTTCCCTCTGCTTTTACTTGCTGTAGTATCAAGGGTCATTCAGGGATTGTACAGAGACACCCATCAGGCTGAAGAAAACCTGTACTTATTCATGATCAATGACTCACTTGCTGATAGCCATTAAAGCTTTTCAGAAAAATTCCTCCAGCTCAATTTTGTGCATCACCTACATGGAATTCTAAATGCTGACAGCCTATACAATCCATCTGTACAACCAAAGTGTTATAATAATAGTAATATTACTCATAAAAAAGTACCTAGAATTGATATAAAAATCAGTCTACTGATAAGAAATCAATTTAAAAGGCTAGATAGTACTGATGGAAACCAGGAATAACCTTATAGTGTTTGGCTGCACCCAATTGAAGATTACCTGCATCTCAGCTGAGTTGAATGTTACTTATTTAACTCAAAGTGTTCCCTGTGAAAGCTTCTCTTGTGCCACATTCTTTGGTATGTATCTTTTTTCTGGACAAAATTCTGCTCCCTGGCATTTTCTAGATACTATATTTGTTAACAGTGACTCCAAAACTCAAAGCTTGTAGTACCTGTTCTGGTTTGACAGTCTACAGTGGACATGCTTGAGACTGCCTGACATCCCACTGCCTTGTGCCATGTGCTACAGAAGGTCTGGAAACAGTCAGAGTTCTCAGATTTTTCCAAAAGTTTTCTAGGTGGAAAAAGAGGACATGTACAGGAATACACAAACTCAGGAGTCCTATGCTCTTTGTGGTAGTTCTTTCTTATTCATAGGGTGTGAATTTTCTCTTTGGAAGGATGCTATCTCTATGGGAATTACAGCTGTTCCTATGTTTGAAATGATTTCCCATGAGAACTTCTGAGTATGAGCTAATGTTATTTCTAACAATGTTCTGAATGCAAAGTGTGCAATGTCTTTGAGCATTGACTAGATTCCAGTTACAGCGAATTTGAAGAGCTACACCCATGCTATAATTTGTAGCTATCATGTAAAATTTGCCCATAATTTGGTGCTGAAATGAGCTTCCAGAGCTAAGTAGTGCTATCCCAGAAGAACAGTAAAAGGTACATGAGGCAATTTCTTATCTGTTTGTTAGTGCCTCTAACAACAAATCAAATCATCATCAAATATAAAGCTCTCATCAAATATAAAGCTACACAAATCTGCTATGCAAGTCTAACCTACTTCTATAATAGTTTAAAAGTATTCTGTTCCAGCTAGAGGGAAGAAGAGGTACCCCCACTTTGTGAGTGTGTGTGTGACAGAAGTAAGTTCTGTGGTGCATAAACCTTCAGGTTTCCACAGAGGCCCTGCAGGAACAGGTTGTGATCCCTTAAACTTATTCCGAGGCTCAGGGCAGCCTCTAAAATATAGGCTAAAGATGAAAATAAACTTTTAATTAACAGCTATAATTTCTGAGACTGCTGCTGACAATGCCTGGCTTGCCATTTTTTGTGAAACTGTAATTAAAGTGATTCTGTGTCAGAAAGTTGAGTGTGTTCCTTTTTGCCCATTTCTCAGTGCTATCTTCCCACTCCGTGCCGTTTTCTCCTTGCACACCCACACATGGTCATCACTGCTTTTTGTTATATTCTTCATGACAGCTATGTGTTCATGTCTCCTCATTACCAACCTTTTCAGTAGAATAAGTTGTGGGTTTTTTGTTCTTTTTTTTTTTTTTTTTTTTTTTAGGAATGAGGAGGGGTAGACAGGTATGTCTCATAAGTAGAAGAGTATGCTGACTGAATATTAAATTGCACGTTCTGAGTACAGGAAACTACTATGGTTCTGCTATAGAATCAGAGGACTTGGGAGTAGTGTCTTAGTGTATAGGTTCCACTAATCTCCACACTAAAGTGTCATGATAAAGACTGGATTGTACCAGGCCACACTGCTACATATGGTGTTTATCTCAGCAGGAAAAAGGTTTTAATCAGTTTAAATAGTTATCCAGCTAAACTAATTTCAACCACCCTTAGGTAACTGATTAAGAACATTCTGATGAACATTTTGGTTCCAGAAAACTGGCTATTGTGAACAGTGTCTCTTTTGGTTCACTAGTCTATAGCATGTTGTCAAATGCCCATGGGACTGATGCTGAATGGCATCATGCAGATGACCTGGGCTGGGAGATGCGCATCAGCAACTTCTCAAATTGAACAATTGGGCTCATTTTGCATATTACAGGTTCCTCACTGGCCATTTCTGTGTCTTACCCACAGGTCATACTTGAAAGAGGCCTTTCTTCATCAGTCAGTAACAGTTCAGTATCTTGCATAATTGTTAGACAGAACTAATTTAACTTCCTTTCTTTTTCTTTATGTAAGTTACCTTATGCATGACAAATTGCTTGGTCATAAACTACTACTACTACTTGGTTATAAAACTACATAGTGCAGGCAGTGGTTAAATAAAAATGAAATCATATAAAGCTGTGTTTCTTCCATATCATAGTGGAACTGCACAAACAAATTGGTGCCTTGCCACTGTGTTTGGCTCAATCCAGCGCCCCATTAAATTAATAGAAAGACGCTGGCCCCAATAGGTCTTCAGTAAGTCTCATCCTGCAGGCAAATGATAAAAAGAGCTTTGTGGTTCTTCATGATTTACTCTTCTGTAACAAATGAATATTACTTTATTTTGGGGAAAATAGAAGGCAGGAAAGGGAGGAGACAGAGGACAATCTGATTTTTCTGCAGGAGAAAGAAAATAGAGGAAATAGATTATAAAAAACTATGCAGGTAAAAATGAATTGTCTCCTTATACAAATCCTATGTTTGAAGAGCTACCATACATTGCAGTGAATCAAGCTACTTTAATTAATTACTTAATATTTATACAGTGTTTTACTGATCAGTAATAAAGATTGTTAAAAAAAATTTGCTAAGTTCTTATACTATATCCTGACACTTGTGTGCTGTTTTAAAAAATCATCCTGTCACAGAAGGATGCTAATGACTTAACAACCTAAAGCTTGCCAGTTTGTGAAACCTTGATGTTTAATCTAGATAAATGTGCTTGTTTATGTAGCTGTGTAATCAATGTGTGCAGTAGAATTATGGTGCTGTGCAACCATTAGCTCTATTTACATAAATATTATGTTTTATCAATGGACAAATTCATCACTTCATACAAGAATGTATCACAGAAAGAAATTTAGAATTTTAATGAGAACTATCTGCTGCATTTTTATGTCATATTATATATTTATAGCATATAGTATAATTTTTCATAAAGCTTCATGAGTCATTGTAGCAAATAATTGATTTCATACAATTCAAAAATTACCAAGCTTGGGAAATTTGAACTTTCTTGGCTATTACTAGTTTCTGTACTCTGAGGAAAACTGCTTCTGACTGGACATTTCTCAAAATAGAAGTACTGTTCTGTATTTGTCACTTGTAAATATACGCAATAACCCTGCGTTTGGGAGAGCTGTTGGATATAGGCATTGGAATTTTATGTTTCTATGAACTAGATCATAGGAATAGAAAATCACAAACTAGAACCAAGGTGAAAGCTACGGTCAGGGAGGTGTTGTGACTTAAAGCATAAATCGATAGTCGACACTGAGATCTGCTTCAGAGCTTTTCCAGTTTTAATTTAGAGTATATAAAAATGGATCAACTACTGCAAAATATACCTAGACATATTTATGTTCTTGAAGACATAGAAGGCAATATTTTTATTTGAGATGTGATACTATGAGAAAAGTTTTTAGGAGTGAATGAATTGTTTTTGCAAAAATTAAATTTATTAGTAATGAAGTTTAATTAAAGGAAAACAACTACCTATACATTTGAGCAAAATTGGTAAATAGATAACCTTAAAATAAATGAAGAAGACAAGATTAAAAAAAAAAGGAAAATATTTTCCTTGAATGTTTTTTAAATCAAAAGAATAACTTTTACTTTTGAAACAGTTTTAAATTGAGAATTGCTTTATCTTCTATGAAATTTATCTTTTAAAAGGAAATGTAACAAAACTATAAAATATAAATTCTTTGAGGTTGATGCAAAGTATAGATTTTTTTTTATTTGTGTAGGAGAAGAGATTGGGAGGATTTATAGGGGTCAGATAGGAAAAATTCATGATTCTCACAACTTTACTTGTTTGATGTTTTCTGCTATGCATGCAGCCATAATAAAATATCCTGTGGTTGTGTTACATTTGTGGGAGTTCTGTTGTGAATTTGAGAGGATCCATGATTTCACTCAATATTTATGTCTTTAAGAAGGATTTCTGAACTCATTTACTGTAGAGAGAAAAACTGGGAGTTAGGAAGGCAAAGGCTTTTTGAGATGGATGGATTAGGAGGATGTTTTTCCAAAACAATTAGACCTAGATGTAACGCCTTTCCATTTCTCATGTGTCCCTCCCTATTACTGTTCCATCTTGATTCATTCTCTTTCCTTAGATTTCCCTGGAAGTGAGAACATTAGGTAAGTGCTGCAGTGAAAAGTGCCAAAATTACTCACCGAGTACTGTAGTTCTGCTGCACCAAACAAAATATGAGGAAGTGGCCCACAATATGTTCTCTCTTTTTAATTACTCCATGCACTCCAGCTCTCAACCAGGTGTTGAACAGTAGTAGTGTCCAGTGGACTAGGGAAAATTTCTAATACGTTTTAGGAATAGGATATACTTCAATGACACAAATTAAACTGTACTCTTAGGAATGTCTTCAAATCTCCACTTGGGAATAATTTATTATTTTATTCTCAGAGAAATGCAGGTATTGAGTGGGTCTGAAATAAACATTCAGGGACTAACACAGCAAAACATTTGAAAACTTCAGTACCTCATAGTTATTACTACAAATATTGTAAAAGTTAAGTTTTAAATGTTCACTAACGTTGTGCCATTTTGTTTGTGCTTCTTTGTGGGAGGATGTATGTACACTTATGATTTGGCACTGTGTGTGCCAATGGGACACCAGGCCAACTGCACATATTTCACACAGAAATTCATGTTTCTTCATCTACAAATTATTAGCCAAAAATTCAACACTAGATTTGAAATCCTCTAAAACGCTTTTGCATTTAGTATGAAACTTATGTAATTTCTTCATTTCTATAAATGTTTTTTTTTTTTGTACAGCTTTATCCACTGTGAGTAGAATGCACATTCAACAGTGATGGTTCCTAAGTGGTTCAAAATATTTTAAACAAAAATTACTTGTATTCAGAACCTTGATCTTTGTTCTCAAGCCCTTAAAAATGCCAGGAAAATCAGAACTTCTTGTCATTTGCCTTCACCCACATGCATTAGTAACATTCTATTTCCAGACCATGATTCTGAGTCAATGTCTTTTAATTGAAGAAACAGGCAATTTCTCCTGTAATTTTCATTGCTTCCTATTTGTGAATTAAATGACTTGACAACCCACTGTAATGGTTGGACAATTCTTGACATTTTAAAAAATGACCTGTCCTTGAAATGCCTTATTTTTGCATGTTTATAGTTTGAAGGGTGATGATGAGGGTGAAAGAAAGGAAGTTAATAATATGCCATACATATTATGCAGCTTTGAAGTGAACCATAGCATGACCTATTCAGTGAAACCTAGGTAGGCTGAGACTTCTCAGTTCTTAAAGAAAAACTTGTATCAGAAAAGAAAATCTAGACCAAAAAGCCCAACCACAACACCAAAAAAACCTCAAACAAACAAACAAACAAATAATCCTGAAACCAAAATAAAACAAAAAAGCCCCCCAAACCCCAAACCAAACCAAAAAACCCCAACAAAAAACTGAAACAAATTCCCCCTCAAAAAATAAAAAAACCCTTTGGAAAAATTCTGTTTGTTCATATGGTCCATTTAGATGCAACCATCTTCCTCTGGAACTAATCATGATCCCACACTGGTATTCCTGACACTTCATTTCCACAACCTGATCTTCCGTCCACCTTCCAATATCCTGAAAGGTCATGGCACCATCATCCTGATCCCAGGGAAATAATAATTAAAGAAGCCTTTTCTGATCTCAATGTCCAATAAAAAGCTTCAGAATATAAAGAAGTAGCATCTTTCATTGATGGATGAAATCACTGAGATGTGGTACATGAGATTAGTTTGGGATAGTGTGAGAGGAACTTGGGATCTGTCTGGCAGTAATCTCATAGCCTAGAGTCATCAATAAGCTCCAGTTATCAAAGTTTATAGCATTGGGGTTTTTGTTTTGTTTTGTTTTGTTTTTTAATTGGTTTGGTTTGGGGTTTTTTGTTTGGGTTTTTTGTGTGTTTTTTTTGGTTTGGTTTGGTTTGGTTTTTTGTCACCTCTATCAGTTCACCCTTACTGGCTTCACTTAGTGAAAGTAGTCCGGTTTTGGTGGGGGATGAGCTGCAGGGATGGCCTCCGTGAGAAAAAGCCAGGGGCTGGCCTCAGGTTGGAAACAGCCTATTCCAGATGGATACAGCAAACTCTGCAATAAACCCTGAAGAGGACATAACTGAGCCCTTCAGCAATGCTGGTGGCGCCCTCTAAAAGCATATTTAAGAAATGGCAGAAAATTCTGGAGGGGGAGACAAGGAGGGAACAAAAAGGGGTGAGAAGTAGCAGAAGGAACTCTGAGGTGAGGTAGAAAAGGAGGAGGTGCTCTGTAGCAGAGCAGATATTATTAAAGGGCCTGCAGCTCATGGAGAATCAGCAATGGAGCAGAGAAAAAGAGGAGGACCAGTAGTGGAGATGGATTGTTATAGCCTGATCACAACTCCGCTACAGCCCTTGTTTTCTCACTGAGGTCACTGAGTGTTGCTTTCAGCAATAACAAGTGGGAGGAGAGGAGTCTGAAGTGAAGCTGAGCCTTGGAAAGGAGGAGGGGTGTGTTTTCCCTAAGTGTTTTAATGTCTTTCCCTTTTAAACATCTTCCCTCCCAATATCTGAATAAATACTTCAATATTTACATAAATCAGCAATAAATTACGCTAAATTGCCAAGCTGAATATGTTTTGCCCATGACAGTAACTGGGACACGATCTCCTTGTTTTTATTGCATTCCACAAGTCTTTTTGCTCTCATAATTCCTATTTTAAGCTTCCCAATCCTACTGGGAAGAAGTGTGTGAGCAACTGGGTGGGAGTTTGGCTGCCATCTGAGGCTGACCCACCACACCAGCTCATCTGTCTCCATGGGCAACCTATCCATACCAAAGTGCCAGCAGCAATTGGTAGCTACTTACTTTCAAATGAGTATGGCCACTTGCAAATGAATAGGCAAGGAATCTCTCATACTGTCATAGCAACATCCCTGGGACAAGCTGAGCTACAGATCTTCCAGTGGTCAAGCTTCTGCAGACTGCTTGCTTACCACACTACATTTCCTAACCTCATCAGAAAATCGGCCTTAAGCAAAACAAATTCTTCCTGAAGCAACTTGTCAGTCTCCTGGTCCTCTTGCTCTTGGCACATATTCCCTGCTCCTCAGAGTGTGCAGTTTAATTTCTCTTGTAGTAGTGATCAATGGCTGTCAGCTGGTTTTCTTTTCTCTTGAAACTGTTTCTAAATTAGCCCGTCATGTCTTCCTTGAAGGGCACATGTAACAATTGTTCTTCTTCCTCCCACCGTCAATGAGAAGTCATGACTGCTGCACAAAACTCTTATCAGAGCTGACCCCATCAAAACCATTCTGGTTAAGATTTCTCCTTATCTTAGCACCTGTCTTAGACATGAAAACCTGACTCTTATTTTCAGGTAATCTCACTTACTTAAGATTTGTATGGTATTTACTATTGGATTTTGGATGCCTTTAACAGAAAAAAGGAGTAAAGAAGAAAACCACCATATTTGTGTGTGTGTGTTTTTTTTTTCCCTGCAAATAATGGTATGTTAATTATTGCATTTTGTGCCTTTGTTTTCATGCCTATGGGAGGCTTTACAGAATGTATTTTATGATTTCCAGTGTATCCTAGTAGAAGGCATTCAGTCTTTAATATTTTTTCAAAAGCCTGTCATTGAAGACCATTAGTTGCTAGCAAAGTCAAGTCAAAACACAAATGTAATTGTTTAGCCAAGGAAGGTCTAATTTCTCATTCTCTCATTTCTTGTGATCTCATTTTCCAGTTCTCTAGTCTTTAAAATTCCAGATGTTAATTTCAAAAGTAAAACGTGGGAAAATTATTTCAGAAATTCATACTACCTCTATAAATAAGTAAAAAAGAAGTAAAGCCTGAGTGAAACTGAATAAAGCTCATTTATTTTTCTTTAGTGATTGACATTGCATGTGTTCAAAAGGAATGAGAAGGAAACCAGATTATTTTCACTCCCTCACATGCTTCCTGGGCAACCTTCATCCCAGC